>NC_057801.1:385213681-385513681 GCF_018294505.1 Triticum aestivum
AGCGACACTTTGCAAATTTACAAACACACCATCAGTTTGCACCAACAACGCCAAAGACCTCGATGCTGCCAGGCTACCGGATCGGAGCTTGCCACCGCCCCCGAGCCCGTCCTCGTCGTCGACTCCCCCGGCACCGGCCACCCACTCCTTCTCCCCAAGCCCTGACGCCGGCTGCTCGCGCCTCCTTCCCGAGCCTGACGCCACCGACCGCGCCCGCCCTCATCATCGCCGCACCCAACGGCGGTCACCCGCACCTCCTTCCTGAGCCCGACGGCGCCCACCCTCCTCCCCGAGCCCCGGCGCCGCCTGCGCCTCCTCCCCGCCTCTGGCGTACCTTCGCCCCGACGAACCCGGTCGGTGAGCTTATATGTTGTTCATCTTTTTTCATAGATTGTTTTCATTTTTCAGTACATGTTGTAGATGCTTATTAGTACATATATGTATGTATGTATACAATGTATGCTTAATTAGTATATGTATGTATGTATACAATATATGTATGTATGTATACAATTTGCATAGATTGTTTTTTCACTAGCTAGTTTTTTTTTCTTTTGTTTTTCAATTTTTTATACTTTTAATGTTGTATCATGTAAAGTATAGAAAAAATTGCATAGAAAAAATTGCATAGAAAGAAGTTGCATAGGAAAAAGTTGACCATATGCATATATAGTATAGAAAAAAATTTGCATAGAAAAAAGTTGCATAGAAAACATTGAGGAATATTGACCAAGCATAGAAAAAAGTTGACCATATATTAAAAATAGTTTAATGTTAATATATTAATGTTGTATTTGCAAAAGTTTGTCGTGCATTGCAAAATCAAGTGAACAAGAATTACAAAAATCATAATCAAACAAAATTAGTACTATGTCATGTTAAAATCCAACGAAATGTAAAATATCACTGAAGAACAAAAAAAGAAACTAACTGCCCATTTGCTATAATTTTTTTTGGACTTTGGAACCCCTTTGATATTGCTTTTAAGATATACTAACCATACTCTTTGGCCAGGCAGGAATGCATCCCTCCTCGTCTTAAAAGATTTGCAGCCCGGTAAGTCGGAGAAAACAAATAGGCCTAGCTTGGGTATTCTTCAAAAAGAAATAGTGGGTTACCTATTTTCCCAAAGAAAAAACTGCTGGGCTGGTCATGTTGTTAGGTGGGCCACAGAGTCCGCACAACCCAGTTCATAACCTGCTCCTCTGAACAAATCCTCAAAAAAAGGTTGTGCAATTCTGTCGTTAATTGACTATATGTTGATAATGATGTGGGTCCCAGATATCAGCAGGGTGGATTAGAGTAAAAAACGAGGGGTGCATCTAAGTAGTAAAAGAGGTGCTTGCTTGTGTTCGGGAGTGGACCTGGTGGGTCCGTACTGTCATACTCACAACTACAGTCCTCTCCCGATTCACTATGTTGACAGAGCCGGACGGTGGCGCCGCGGTGAGTGCACCAAGGCGGAGGATAAAGTGTTATCGCCAATGCATTGGGCTGGGTTGGACATTCTTATCAAAAAATAAAATGGACCGGAACTGTTTACGATGTTGACTTTGATTTGCATGGGTCCGCTGGTTGCAGGAAGAAATGGTGGGAGAAAGAAGACTGGTCAATATCTTTGCCTAAGAATAATATCGACTGAAAGTAACGACACTATCATAGGAAATAATATCCTCCTGTTAAAATTTGACTTTTCAAATCGTGAATTTAAAGAACTCGTGCATGACCATTTAGCTTTATTTAATTATTTACTTATTTATGTTTATGGGATCATGAGCATGTACCTGGGCCGGATTTATGTGAGAGCCTCCCTTCCAGTTAATTATGGGTTCCTCTATTGGGCCTTCATTAGTGGGCTGCATGTTATCGACAAGTGGAAAATGTGTTCCATACCAGAAATAGTGTGCGCTACGTACGATACGGGGCACTAAAGGACCGGACCGTGCAACGACTTCCAAAAAAATGTGTTTGTCGTTCTAACAACACATTTATTCAACCAACAGACAAAATATACTACTGATTGTACATTGAAAATAGCAGCAACAGCAACCAGGGTTGGGGGTGCAACCGAAGCAGTAAGCAGGCCAGACGAGTAAAGACGCAGCTCTCCCTTCCAAACCAAACATCAGCCATCATTACAAAAGGGCTACCAAAAAAGAACAACCGTATGCATCAAACTAAATAAAGATCCTACTACACCAAGTGTATGCATCTAACTAACTGGCTCAGTTAGACGTTACTATTTATTAAGCTATGGAGATTAGCTGACGGCTTGAACCAGATGGGTGCCTGACGGGGGAAACTCCAGCCAGCAGGTCGAAGTCTGATACTTGCGACCCTCTCTCCTACTTTGGTATGCAGAGCGTAGCGGCACATATCAGGGTATGGTGCATGCAGGGACTCGCGGTACGATGTGTACACACCATTTTGCCTGATGAATGAAATCGTGTTGCCATCATGATCCTTGATGTCCGTTCTCTCCTGGTTAATCGGATAATTCAGTCCAAGAAATAGAGAGTGTGTACCAAGGCTACTTACCAGCCTCTAGCCAAAAATTCCGGAAGGCCCAGAGAAGCTGGGATCCTTCTCAAAGACCTAGCAGTGACTGTGATTGTATTCCGCGAAACAACACGTCCGATACGTGCGAACGATCAGCAATTGTTCGCCATCATCTGATCGAGCCAGGAACCACCTATAACTGCCATGGTGCTTTTCTTTGAAAGGTTCTGGGATTAGGAAGGGTCGGAACACCAGGTGGCCTACAACATCATATCAAGTTCGAGTCAAATAAAAAAGGGCTCTTACTGTAGTCAATCTTAAGAACAACATGTTATGAGCATGAATATTTTTTCAGTAAATGTTGATAGTAATATAAGCAAGCCATCATGATATCATAGGAAAGTAACATACTGCTGTAACAGCCGTTTGTAGCGATGACTGGAGTAGGCCAGCAATACGTCCAACCATAGAAGGAGTCGAGAGCGTAAATGAAGCCCTTGTGTTCAATGGCATCAGAGAACCATGGAGGATGTATGATCCTGCGATGGACGTCCAGATTTATCCACTTACCGTAGTGACCTGTCAGATAGGTGAGACCATGGTTGAAGAACGCAATTAGCCTGAAGTCTTTATAATTTGCAGATCTTGTGGGCACTTGGTAGATTACAACCTTGAGCAAATCAAACTTGGTATATCTTGGCTACTGTAAGATTCTGAGTATTCTGGG
This sequence comes from Triticum aestivum, assembly GCF_018294505.1. Taxonomy (NCBI): domain Eukaryota; kingdom Viridiplantae; phylum Streptophyta; class Magnoliopsida; order Poales; family Poaceae; genus Triticum; species Triticum aestivum. Next base: position 385,216,908 of record NC_057801.1, read on the forward strand.
CCATGGTGCCAAAGAAGTGTAGTGTTAATGGAAGGAAGGGGGACCAATCGCCGGGTGTAGACCTCCACGAGCATCCAGCTGTCGCGACCATCAACAAGCACGATCCAAGACGTGTTCATCCCGACCCAGTACATACCGTTAATGTAGTTGAGGGTGATGGCATCAGATCGCAGTCAAGTGGGTTGATGCTCGCCACCCTATGATTGCTATGCTGTGTCACACGCCATTTCTAAAGATCAGGCGGCATCAGCAAGCAAGGAGCTGGCTTGAAAAGCTCGGGCCTAAGGGCTTTGAGTAAACGGTATAGCCCTGACGAGCACGCGGCTGATACCTCTCCAACGTATCTATAACTTTTGATTGTTCCATGCTATTATATTATCCGTTTTGGATGTTTATGGGATTTACTTTACACTTTTATATCATTTTTGGGACTAACCTACTAACCGGAGGCCCAGCCTGAATTGCTGTTTTTTTGCCTATTTCAGTGTTTCGAAGGAAAGGAATATCAAACAGAGTCCAAACGGAATGAAACCTTTGGGAGCGTGATTTTTGGAACAAATGTGATCCAGAGGACTTGGAGTGGACGTCAAGCAACAGAGGAGGTGGCCACGAGGGTGCCCGGCATGCCCCTAGGGGTGGGCGCGCCCCCACCCTCGTGGGCCCCTCGAGCGTCCACCGACCTACTTCTTCCTCCTATATATACCCATGTACCCCGAAAACATCTGGGAGCACCACGAAAAACTATTTCCACTACCACAACCTTTTGTACCCGCGAGATCCCATCTTGGAGCCTTCGCTGGCGCTTCGCCGGAGGGGGAATCGACCATGGAGGGCCTATACATCATCTCCAAGGCCTCTCCTATGAGTTGTGAGTAGTTTACCATAGACCTTCGGGTCCATAGTTATTAGCTAGATGGCTTCTTCTCTCTCTTTGAATCTCAATACAAAGTTCTCCTTGTTCTTCTTGGAGATCTATTCGATGTAACTCTTTTTGCAGTGTGTTTGTCGAGATCCGATGAATTGTGGGTTTATGATCAAGTTTATTTGTGAGAAATATTTGAATCTCCTGTAAATTATTTTATGTGTGATTAAGTTATCTTCGCAAGTCTCTTCGAATTATCAGTTTGGTTTGGCCTACTAGATTGATCTTTCTTGCAATGGGAGAAGTGCTTAGCTTTGGGTTCAATCTTGCGGTGTCCTTTCCCAGTGACAGCAGGGGCAGCAAGGCACGTATTGTATTGTTGCCATCGAGGATAAAAAAGATGGGGTTTATATCATTTGCATGAGTTTATCCCTCTACATCATGTCATCTTTCTTAATGCGTTACTCTGTTCTTCATGAACTTAATACTCTAGATGCAGGCAGGAGTCGGTCGATGCGTGGAGTAATAGTAGTAGATGCAGGCAGGAGTCGGTCTACTTGTCACGGACGTGATACCTATATACATGATCATGCCTAGATAATCTCATAACTATGCGCTTTTCTATCAATTTCTCGATAGTAATTTGTTCACCCACCGCAATACTTATGCTATCTTGAGTGAAGCCACTAGTGAAACCTATGGCCCCCAGGTCTATCTTTTATCATATAAGTTTTCCATCTACTTTTATTTGCATATTTTACTTTCCAATCTATATCATAAAAATACCAAAAATATTTATACCTATCATATTATCTCTATCAGATCTCACTTTCGCAAGTGGCCGTGAAGGGATTGACAACCCCTTTATTGCATTGGTTGCGAGGTTCTTGTTTGTTTGTGTAGGTATGTGGGACTTTTGAGGAGCCTCCTACTGGATTGATACCTTGGTTCTCAAAAACCGAGGGAAATACTTACGCTACTTTGCTGCATCACCCTTTCCTCTTCAAGGAAAACCAACGCAAGCTCAAGACGTTGCAGCGGCGAGCGGCATGGTACTGAGATTATCCACACGCTAAACAATGAGCTTGATTACCTCTGCAGGGAGTGAATTCCAGCCACTCTTTTGGCGGACGTTGCTCGGTTCTGCCATTGTTAGTGCTTAGGTTTCAGAAGAGGGGGGAGGCGCCTTAGCGGGGATGGAAGAAGATTGGACGATTATGTGTAGACAAAGATGAAGAAGCGAACATGTGATGTAGGAAGTGGACATGTGATGATGATACAACACACCGCTTGACTTACGAGACACATACCAGCCGCGTAGGGTCATATCGATGCCAAACAACTTGCTTGAGTGATCACAGTACTAGTACTCCCTATAGTACCTACTACTATGCCCTAGTTTGCATATAGAGTAGTGGAGTAGGACTCTGCTCTACTACTAGCACTGGAGGAGTAGTATATTCTAATCTAAAATAGTTACAAACTTCAATGCCCGAGCGTGGAACGACTACGAACCGCCATCGATGCTAACTCCAATCCCTAGCAAACGTTCGCTGGGAGACATGGCAGTTACAAATGCCCGCGACGCAGTTATAGTACGTGTCTACGGGTGGCGGTTTTGTCAAATACTATGGCTTAAAAACAGGCCACCGCTAGATGGAAATTTGACGGTTACGTGGGATTCGCCAGGATTGAGCTCGTGGCGAACAATCGCCAGATATCATTACTCAAAAAAGGTTAAAACACCCGGGGCTATTACTTGCATTGGCTGACCACTAACAATGATACTAACGTAGTTTTAAAATGGTCAAAGACCGTTTCTACATGGTGTTTGGAATTTATATGCAAAAAACTAGCAAGATCGCCATGCATTGCACGACACATCAAGATGCATTTTTTTACAAAACACCTATTGTGATTGACCCATGCAGGAGTAATCCCATGTGTAAAAACTAATGATATCTCGAGAATTTTATCGAAAAATGGTATCTCGAGAATTTGATTGAAAAAATGATATCTCGAGAAAGATGAGAGATAAGGTGAGGAGGAGTGGGGCGTGGTGGTGACTGGTGGTCGGACTGGGCGGAGGCATGGGGATGGACGGCGCCTGTAGCGGCCACCATGCCAGATTGTTCCAGAGACTTCCTTTTTAAACTGCTCAAGAATGAGGTTGTGGGAGATAAGGATGAACGAGGCAAGGCCTTATCTGTAAATGTGGAGAGATGTGCGGGTATCTTTTGTAAAATTTTCATAGTTTTCTTTCTATCCGTTAGATATAGATCGGGCGGTCTATATTACAAGATGGAAGGCACACCATCATCACCAATGGGGCCCCTGGTACTCCTAGTAGTAGTACTCAAGTTGGAATTCCAATTGCACGACACAACTTGTTAGGCAAAAAATTTGATACAGGGTGTAGGAAGCGGTTTGGGAATTTGCATGCCTTCCCAACCAGTGAGATACTCCGTAAAAAGTACGATAGAGAAATAACCACAGAGAATTAAGCTAAAAGTAAACAATCAAACGGGCATTTCTGCATTTGTTTTGCATTGAATCGTTTCACAAGCTTTACTAGTGCTATTTTTCTACTTTTACAAAAACTACATCGTAATGTTAAAACGTGCATTTGCACGTACATAATTAATAGTAGTAGCACAGTCTGCAAGCATATATATATAGAGAGAGACGTGTAGTGCAATACTATAAAGTAAAGTTTGTGCTATATGCACATACTTACAAAATGCGTACGGATGCACAAGGTCTCCAAACTTTTCCTTTTACATACTTAATTAAGGACGCTAATAATTCTCGAACGTTTGGGATTAATCATTTGCGTCCCAAAAGTAATGAGATCACCTTATGAAACTAAATTATATTCCTAATAAAAGCCATGACGCTCGCAGGAGCGCTTCTAGCGTGCCACGAGTGCCCTCGTTTCCCAGCGCGCCGACACAACGCCTCTTCCTCAGCCTCGCAACTTGTGAGGTGCTGATTGGCGGCTTGCCGGCGGGCAAGCGCGATCTCATTGGTGTGGTGATCCGGCGCCAACAAGTACTCCTCCTTGCTGGAAGCGTGCACCCGGTCCATGTACTGCCAAGCGTAGATGAGGCGCTTGGGCCCGACTGCACTCAGGGCTTTGGCATGGGCATCCTCCGTCACCCTCACAGCCCTCGCACGAGCCTTCTGCCAAAGAGCGAATTGCCTAACTCTCTCGGACACAACATAGGCCTGCCAGGCAGCATGCCTCGCGGCACACTTCTCTTCCTTGGCCTTCTTCTCTGCCTCTATTCTGGCGCACTCTACTAGAGGCAAAGCCTCCCACAAGGCGACATCCATTTATTTACAAAGCTCCTCAAGGCTGGGGGGGGGCTCGGCGGGCGGTGTGGCATTCTCTTAATAGCGGGGAGCCGATGCGTCCTCCGACGCGCGTGCTGGCGAGACTGGGAACGCCGACGCGTCCTCCTCGACTAGTGGCGGCGAGGAACAAAACAGCGACGTGTGACCATCCGCGCGGTGCAGCAAAGGGCTCCTAGGGCTTGGGAGGGGCGATGCCATGGTGGTCGACATGAGAGGGAGGGGAGGATATAGCGATGAATGCGAGCGTTCTTCCGAATGCCGTGGGAGGCGCAGTATTTATAGCGAGCAATGGCACACCTACGTAAGATATGGATTGAGCCTCACTAACTTAACTGCAGGTGCATTTGTGTCACTGACATGTGGGCCAGATGCCTATTGGTCCCACATGTCAATGACCCAATGCACCTGCAGTTGAGTAACTGAAGCAGCGTCTCGTAAGATATGTTGCGTGATTAACGTAGCATCTACATGGGCATATTTGTTGGAGTAAATTATGGGGGATGGAAGGGGTGGAAATATTGTTGGTCACAATGGATTGGACGAGCCCGGGGGGAGGAGAGTCATGCATGCGGATTTTTCCACACGGGGTGGAGTGGTGGGACTGCCGGAGGGAGAAGGAGAGTCAAGCAGGCGTTCTGATTTCAAGGTGCACTAAATTATTGCATGCGATGATTAAGGCTGGCCATAGTGGTGGTAATGTGGTAGTATCTGGTATCATGCACACAGGAATAGCAAACATGTTGATGTGGCAAAGAATTAAAGAAGAGAGGGGGGTTAGAGTAACAGATCTATATAGGTCGTCCGATCTATATCTAACGGATAGGAAGGAAAATATGACAATTTACCCGCACTCCTCTCCACATTTGCAGATGAGGCCTTCGCTCATTAATCCTTTTCTCCCACAAGATCTTGATGTTCCGTGCAATGCACGAGCATCTTGCTAGTGCATGTAAAAATCTTTGTCATTTACTAGTGTTCATGCATGCATGCAATGCAATAATGCATTGGTAAACACATTTTTTGTGAAGAACGAGAGCATTAATTGAGTACTTTTACAGACTACAAAAATTATTCCACCGCCTCTATCTTGGTAAGAGTAGGTGAAATTTTTGAATCGAGCCCTTTAAACTAGAAGGGAGATAGGAGTACTCTAACAGCTAACCTTGTTATGATGACTAGATAGGACAAGGCACACACCTTGGCGGAGCAACTAGTCTGTATTGTGCATATAAGTTTTGTCTGAAGTCAATGTACCTCTACTTTGACCAAACTTATAAAAAAATGTACCAACATTCACAATGTCAAATCAATATTTTTATACTCATTATAAAACATAGTTTCATAAAATATATATTTGGTATTGTAGATATTGATATTTTTAGTATAAATTTGGTCAAAAACTTTGCAAACTTTGACTTGACACAAATCTTACGCGGAGTAAAAAGGAACAGAGGGAGTATCATGCATGCGGATAGGCAAAAAAATTGCTCATTTATAGCCATCTGAAGTCTCAAAGGGCGCGACCGCGCGAGGGAGGCGAAGGTCGTGGGAGGCGTGATGGTTGACGAAATTAAGTGAAGTTACATCCATGCGTCGGTATGGCGTGCGGACACGCAGAAGCTATACCGTCAGGCCTATGATATGGGTCTAGTAGACATGACATCTAGTGGGTCCCACTTAGTACTCGAGAACTCTTTGGGGGCATGCAGCCGTTTTTCCACCGGGCAAGCCAACAACCCCACGCCATTCGCATACCCTACTCATTCCCGTCTTCTACCTTACAACAATTTGCTCCCAGTCGTCTCATCCTTTCACATTACACAGTTCAACTGCTCCTAATCCGCCTCCAAAATCCATGGCCTCCCAAATCTCCATGATCGCCGCTGAGTACCAGGTTAGAGCCATCACTAGTGATGATTTCATCGTCATCTACACCCGTAGATCCGCGACGGTGTAAGCATGCCTTGCTCGCTTCCTACACATGTTCAAAAGTTCAAAGGATGAGTGGGTCGCTGGGCTAGATGTGGAGTACACCACAGTCCTGGAAAGCAAGAAGATTCTAAAGGAGGCAGAGAAGAAGAAGCCCCCTGTAATCTAGGTTTGCATACATAACGTGTGCCTGGTCTACCACATATGCCATGCCGGAGTTGAGTGCCAGGATTTTAAGAACCTCCTCAAGGACGAAAGACTGAAGTTCGTTAATGTAGACTTTAGGAACGACAAGCGTGTCCTGGGTCGGATAGGCCTCATTGTAGGCCAGCCCTTCGATCTCCAAAAGGCAAGCCTGGTGCCCTCCTCTCAGCCTTCAATGCTGACCCTGGTATCAGCCATGATTGATCCTTCGTATGCTCAACTGAAGAAACCACACCACGAGTTTCATCATGCATAGGAGTCAAAGACAATAGATGAAGATCACATCCTGTACGCAACAATGGATGCCTACATTTGTTTAAATATCTACAAGGGTTGGATGAAGAAGCAGAGCCTAGTGTCTGGTTCAAGCAAAGAAGCGTCGGTGAAGAGGAAGAGGAAGAGGGACGAGGACGAAGTCGAGGACGTGGACTCAGACTCCGAGTAAGGTGGCAGTGCCGTCGCACATGATGGTTCTACTGCAGTGTCAAGCGGACTAGTTGCTTAGTTTTATTTTAGGGGTGTGTTGTCCTAAGCCCCCAGCAGAACTATGTTTATGTTCTTTCTCGTTACTTGAACTCTTTAGTACATACAATAGTACTAGTATGTATTACTACTGTTCTTCTTGTAGTTGGTACTACTGCTCGTATCTTCGTGTTCCTACTGTACTTACTACGTATGTACTAGTAGTATAATTTGGGACAGACGATTTGTGAAAGAAGTTCGACGGAGCGAAGGAAGAAGACGGCAGAGAAGCTACCCTAGTATCTATATTAGGGTGGCACGGTGCCCATGATCTATCTTATGAGTGTTGGGTGTGGAATGCAGTTCGCTGGAAAAAATGGACCGTGCCCGGGGTTAAACAGATGGAGGGGGTGGGGCGAGCATGGCGGTTGCAGGCGGTTCAGGGGAGGGCGGGGCGGCGACGGCAGGCGGTTAGGCATGTGGTGGGCTGGCGGTTCGATGCCTAAGAGAGAAAATGAATAGTGCATCAATTTCGGAGGTTGAAGAAGCCCTTCTAGCCATCCATGTTGCATCCAATGGCTCACAAGAGTTGACTGACCCAAATTGGTCCTTCAGATTGCAGGATCCATGTGGCATTCAAGGTCTCGAAGGTAGATTCCGCGTCCGTACTCGGCTTGCGGGCTCGGTGCGGGCACAAGCGGCTTCCGCCGCGACAGCCACCATGCACGCCTCCTCTGCGCGGGCAGAGACGACAATGACACGCTAGCTCCTCCTCGCCGGCATGCTGGAGCACGCTCTCGTCCTCCTCTTTGCACGCTGCATGCATAGACGCGACTCCACCAACTGCTCACGTGCTTGGCAGCGCGGCGGCATCGCGAGGAGGGACTGCAGACGACGTGAGTGGGCGAGCCTTCGGCTTCATGGCATAGGGATGGCGGCGACATGGCGGGATGGGCAAGAATGGTTGGCCGGAGCAGGCATGCACCGGCATGCGCAACAGCGGTGGCGGCATATTGATAAGTGCGCGTATGGGAGCTTAGTTTAGATTTATATAGGGTTGGTCAAACTTAAAATAACACCGTACTAGTACACGTAAGCATTAATCTGAGGCAGCGCTTATATTAGTTACCATAGCAACGATACAGAATCCTATGCAAGCGCGCGTACTGCGGCCGTGCGGTCGATCGAATGGTGTGTCACCTTGTCATGCTCGAAGGACATCCACCAAACCTTTTTGTGTGGGTGAAAACAATCCTCGAATATTACTCAACTTTTTTTTCCTGGAAAAGTTCTTCACGCTACAATATTGCCATATATTTGAATTTAGCTTCGGTTCGTGTTTATTTGGATTTGGCCGTTTTAGGTGCGCCCTAGTTTTTCTTAATACTAATTTTGTGTGTGTGAGTGAGAGAGAACGTGTGTATGTGTCCATATGTGTGTTGTGGCGGAAGGGCAATGTGGAGACGGTGCGTGTGATAGAGACATAGAGAGGTGTGAATGTGCAAATGATCATGCATGAGTGAGACATAGAGAGATGCCGATACGTTGTGTATACATGAGAGAACGGTCTTCTATTTGTACTTGTGTGTGTGTGCAGTAGAGAGAGAGGAGCATCCGTAACAGAACAACCATCTCTCTCGATTCGTCCGTCCCTTGCACGATCGCATGTAACACATGCATCAACGCACACATTTTGACAACCTCACCCGACCTCTGCCCACCTCAAGGCCCGCACATCGCTCTCCATCTCACACACACAATCTCTTTGTGAAAACCCTATTTAGCATGTAGCTTTCCGTCACATACACACACATTCTCTCCATAGGTTTGATTTCTCTCAATATCTCTCTCTCTCTCACACACATACACACACACACACACACACACACACACTGCACACACACTCCCCCCTCCCCCGAGCACACAATTCATCCCCATCCAAGGTTATATGGTGACCACTCTCGTTTGTGCTTCTCTACACCCCAGCTGCACACCACCTCAATCTTCAAAGAGGGCAACGAGGAGATCGAAGACGGCGACCACACTGCACTAGAGAATGCGGGGCCATTTGGAAGAAGGATGATGTGATGATAGCTGACTGACTCCTCCCCACCTCTCTCCCGCACAAAATTACCAATCGCTCTCTCTCCCGCACAAAATTATCAATCCCTCAACCCACGAGATCGTTCCCCTCTCGTCCATGTTTTTCCAGCTCTCTCATCAAACCTGCTGTCTCTTCTCCTTCCATGTGTACAAAATCCGGATGCACACGCATCTCACGTATATTACATGTCCCCATCTTTCTCACAGACCAAACTTCTTCCTCTCTCTCTCTCTCTCTTGTTAGGTTTGTCTCCTACTCTCTCGCCCACATACATACAATCTTTCCTGCCTTATCTGCTCCATCTTCACAAGCTCTCTCTACACATTTCATTCACACATTGGGATGTGTTCAAAAAGTTGCTTTTATAGTGGATGATGTAGAGTTATGGTTGGGTTTCTTGCATCCTACAAAGTAATAACTATGAAATGCATTTAGATTTTCATTTGACTGGGATTATGTGTGTTTGAGCATATTGTGAAGTACTATAGACCTCGTATACATCTTGGAATTCAACAATGATTCTAACTATTGAATTGTATAGACCATTACATTCAAAGTCAGTAGCCTAATATATTTATTTCATGATTACAACAAATGATTAATTCACTACAAACTAAGAAAACAAATGTGTACTCCCTCTGTTTTTATTAAAGTCGGCGTATTAGCATTGGTCAAAGTCAAGTTTTGTAAACTCTCATACAGTTTATAACAAAAAATATTAACATATACAATAACAAATAAATACCATTAGATTAATTATTGAATGTACTTTCACATCATACATATTTGTTATGGTAAATGATTATATTTTTCTATAAACTTGGTCAAACTTTAGGAAGTTTGACTTCAGTCAAACCTAATATGAGAGTTAATAAAAACGGAGGGAGTACTAGTATTTACCAGTACTACGAACTACTAGTACTACTCGCTAGTTGCTTAGCCCAATCACCTAACACGCCACATGAGGAGTTCAGTGTCACAAAATTTTGAGGTCGGCCGTAAAATCTCCCGCGACCCTGATTCGAGCAGTGTGAAGTTAGCATCATACCCTTCAGAACAGGCCTACGGATGACACTTGGTAGGGGGCTATTTTTGTAACTTCAGGTTCACCCTACCCAGCCAACCCCACCTCGGCACCTATAGTAGTACACCTGAATACTCCCCATTTTCTATCCCCACCGCAAAATAGACTTCTCCATGGCACTGCAGACTTTGTGCTCCTCCCCTTCTACATCGGCGCACTCGTCCACCGCAGCGCATCTGCCTCATCGTGATGTCGTATGCCGCACTGGAGCCGGTCCACCATCGTCGTCTTACACGGAGCCTCTTCCCTGGCACCGTCTTCCATGGTCTCGGATCTGCTTCCCGGAAGCTGACGCCAAGCACAGAAGCACCACCATCGTGGACAATGAACTGACTCCAGTTGCCGACCATGATGCACAAAGGCCGCTGCGACCATCGTACTCCTCCTTGATTGGTAATATGTGTATTGAATCTCTTAGCATTACATGTGCAGTTCCAATTTTGTTCATACCTACCCTTCAAATTTCCTGGTTGCTATTGTTCCCATAAAAGTAATTGGTTATACTAGCTTGCATTGTCCATCAGAATATCACCTTGTAATTTCCAGTCGCTCCTGTTTGCGTTGTGCTTGGGTAGGTTCTTCATCTGCAACCAGTAGTGTGGCAAATGATGGAAAGTTTTTTAGAACTAGCAAGATGCCAATGCGTTGCACGGAACATCAAGATGCACTTGTATGAGTAGTTTATCTTGTGGGAGAAAAGGATGAATGAGGGAAGGCCTTATTTGCAAATGTTGAGAGGGGTGTGGGTATCTTTTTGCAAAGTTGCCATAGTTTCCTTCCTATCCGTCGGATATAAATCGGGTGGCCTATATTGCAGGATAGCAGGCACACCATCGTCACCAAATCATTTTTTTATACGAGTAGAGATAAATATAAATATAACATAAATATAAGAGTAGAGAAGAGAGTAGAGATAGCAGGGACGTCAGGAAAGTATCGCACAAGCGTGGGAAAAAGCAGCCGGGCGCGCGCTAGTTTTGGCGTGCGGCGTCCGGCGCGCTTTATAAAATCCAATGCCCTCCCACCGCTCTGTGCCTCGCCAGCGCTCTATGCCTCGCCACAGCTCTCTCCCTGCTCTTTCTCTCCTCGCCACCACCGTGCAACCATGCCACCACATCGTCGAGAAACTTTGGGATATCGCGGCGTCTACGTGCGCCCCTCCGGCGGCTTCTCCACCGAGATCCGGTTCCACGGGATGAGCCTGGGCCTCGGCACTTTCGACACTGCCCACGAGGCCACCCACACGTATGACGCGGTTGCGTGGCGCCTTCGGAGGCCTCATAGAACATTGAACTACCCAACATGCCGATGCGGGAGCGGGCGTAGGAGCTCGCGCCTCCGCCGTGGCTTATTGCTACTTCTTGAGCTTGCGTTGGTTTTCCTCGAAGAGGAGAGGGTGATGCAGCAATAGTAGCATAAGTATTTCCCTCAGTTTTTGAGAACCAAGGTATCAATCCAGTAGGAGGGTCCTCAAAAGTCCCACGCACCTACACAAACAAACAAAGAACTCACAACCAACGCAATAAAGGGGTTGTCAATCCCTTCACGGCCGCTTGCGAAAGTGAGATCTAATAAAGATAGTAAGATAAGATAAATATATTTTTGGTATTTTATAATATAGATGCAAAAAGTAAAGATGCAAATAAAGGTAGATTGGAAGCAAATATGATAAGAGATAGACCCGGGGGCCATAGGTTTCACTAGAGGCTTCTCTCAAGATAGCATAAGTATTACGGTGGGTGAACAAATTACTGTCGAGCAAAGCGAATAGTTATGAGATTATCTAGGCATGATCATGTATGTAGGCATCACGTCCGCAACAAGTAGACCGACTCCTGCCTGGATCTACTACTATTACTCCACACATCGACCGACTCCTGCCTGCATCTAGAGTATTAAGTTCATAAGAACAGAGTAACGCATTAAGCAAGATGACATGATGTAGAGGGATAAACTCAAGCAATATGATATAAACCCCATCTTGTTATCCTCGATGGCAAAAATACAATACGTGCCTTGCAACCCTTTCTGTCACTGGGTAAGGACACCGCAAGATTGAACCCAAAGATAAGCACTTCTCCCATGGCAAGAAAGATCAATCTAGTAGGCCAAACCAAACTGTTAATTTGAAGAGACTTGCAAATATAACTCAATCATACATAAAAGAATTCAGAGAAGATTCAAACATTATTCATAGATAAACTTGTTCATAAACCCACAATTCATCGGATCTCGACAAACACATGGCAAAAAGAGTTTACATCGAATAGAACTCCACAAGAGAGGGGGAGAACATTGTATTGAGATCCAAAAAGAGAGAAGAAGCCATCTAGCTAATAACTATGGACCCGTAGGTCTGTGGTAAACTACTCACAACTCATCGGAGGGGAAAGGATGTTGATGAAGAATCCCTCCATGGTCGATTCCCCCTCCGGCAGAGTGCCGGCGAGGGCTCCAAGATGAGATCTCATGGATACAGAAGGTTACGGTGGTGGAAATTGTGTTTCGTCTGCCCCTGGATGTTTTCGGGGTACGTAGGTATATATAGGAGGAAGAAGTAGGTCGGTGGCCGCCCGAGGGGCCCACAAGACAGGGGGCGTGCCCTCCTATCTCGTGGGAGCCTCGGCTGCTTCTTGATTTACACTCCAAGTCCTATGGATCACGTTCGTTCCAAAAATCACGCTTCCGAAGGTTTCATTCCGTTTGTACTCCGTTTGATAATCCTTTTCTTCAAAATACTGAAATAGGCAAAAAAACAGCAATATGGGTTGGGCCTCCGGTTAGTAGGTTAGTCCCAAAAATGATATAAATGTGTAAAATAAAGCCCATAAACATCCAAAAGGGGTAATATAATAGCATGGAACAATAAAAAATTATAGATATGTTGGAGACGTATTAAGCATCCCCAAGCTTAATTCCTGCTCGTCCTCGAGTTGGTAAATGATAAAAAGAGAATTTTTGATGTGGAGTGCTACCTATCAAAATTCATAATTTAATTTTCTTTATTGTGGCATGAATGTTCAGATCCAAATGATTCAAAATAAAAGTTCATACTGATAAAAGAAATAGTAACAGTTCAAGCATACTAATCAAAGTAATCATGTCTTCTCAAAATAACATGGCAAAATAAAGTTCATCCCTACAAAATCATATAGTTGGGCTATGCTTCATTTTCGTCACACAAAGATGTTCCCAACTTCCATACCCCCGATGACAAGCCAAGCAATTGTTTCATACTTAAATAATCTCAAACTTTTTCAACCTTCACGCAATACATGAGCGTGAGCCATGGATATAGCACTATGGGTGGAACAGAATATGATGATGGGGATTGTGTGGAGAAGACAAAAAAGGATAAAGTCTCACATTAACGAGGACAAAACGGGCTATGGAGATGCCCATCAATTGATGTCAACATGAGGAGTAGGGATTGCCATGCAATGAATGCACTAGAGCTATAAATGAATGCTCAACAAAATAAAACTAGTGGGTGTCCATCCAACTTGCTTGCTCACGAAGACCTAGGGCATTTGAGGAAGCCCATCGTAGGAATATACAAGCCAAGTTCTATAATGAAAAATTCCCACTAGTATGAAAAGGACAACTTATGAGACTCACTATATGAAAAACAAGGTGCTACTTTGAAGCACAAGTTTGGAAAAAGAGGTAGTAACATTGCCCTTTTTATTTATTTTATTTTTTTTCTTTTTCTCTTTTTTCTTTTTCTTTTTTTCTTTTGGGCCTTTTTTTTGGACTTTCTTCTTTTTTTTCTTTTTTTTCTTGGGGCAATGTCCTAATAATGATGATCATCGCACTTCTATTGATTACAACATATGAATTACAACTCGAAACTAGAACAAGATATGACTCTATATGAATGGCTCCGGCGGAGTACCGGGATGGTGAAATGAATCAAGAGTGACATGTATGAAAAATAATGCATGGTGGCTTTGCCACAAATACGATGTCGGCTACATGAACATGCAATGGCAATATGACAAAAGTAAAGTATGTCATGATGATGATGAACGGAATAGTGGAAAGTTGCATGGCAATATATCTCGGAATGGCTATGGAAATGCCATAATAGGTAGGTATGGTGGCTGTTTTGAGGAAGATATACGGAGGTTTATGTGTGATAGAGCGTATCGTATCACAGGGTTTGGATGCACCGGCGAAGTTTGCACCAACTCTCAAGGTGAGAAAGGGCAATGCACGGTACCGAAGAGGCTAGCAATGGCGGAAAGGTAAAAGTGCATATAATCCATGGACTCAACATTAGTGAAAAGAACTCATATACTTATTGCAAAAATTTAGAAGTCATCAAAAATCAAGTACTAAGTGCATGCTCCTAGGGGGATAGATTGGTAGGAAAAGACCATCGCTCGTCCCCGACCGCCACTCATAAGGATGCACAAGCCAGGTACACTTCATGTTTCAAATTTGTTACATAACTTTAACCATACGTGCATGCTACGGGACTTGCTAACTTCAACACAAGCATTCTTTAAATTCATAATCACCCAACTAGCATGACTTTAATATCACTACTCCATATTTCAAAACAACTATCAAGTATCAAATTGATCATAGCATCCAATTCACTTCATATGATAGTTTTTATTATACCCAACTTGGATGCCTACCATTCTAGGACCAATTTTATAACCATAGCAAATACCATGCTGTTCTAAAAAGGCTCTCAAAAAGATATAAGTGAAGCATGAGAGACTAGCAATTTCTACAAAATTAAGTCACCGCCGTGCTCTAAAAGATATAAGTGAAGCACTAGAGCAAAAACTATCAAGCTCAAAAAAAATATAAGTGAAGCACATAGAGTATTCTAGCAAATTCTAATCAAATAGGCTTCTCCGAAAAGGTGTGTACAGCAAAGATGATTGTGGTAAACTAAAAAGCAAAGACTAATATAATACATGACGCTCCAAGCAAAACACATATCATGTGGCAAAAAAAATATAGCTCCAAGTAAAGTTACCAATGAACGAAGACGAAAGAGGGGATGCCTTCCCGGGGCATCCCCAAGCTTAGGCTTTTGGATATCCTTGAATATCTTGGGGTGCCTTGGGCATCCCCAAGCTTAGGCTCTTGCCACCCTTTATTCCATAGTCCATAAAGGTTTTACCCAAAACTTGAAAACTTCACAACACAAAACTCAACAGGAAATCTTATAAGCTCCGTTAGTGAAAGAAAACAAAACCACCACATAAGGTACTGTAATGAACTCATTCTTTATTTATTTTGGTGTTAAACCTACTGTATTCCAACTGCTCTATGGTTTATAAACTAATTTACTAGACATAGATGCATCAAAATAAGCAAACAACACACGAAAAACAGAATCTGTCAAAAACCGAACAGTCTGTAGCAATCTGTAACTACCGCAAACTTCTGGACCTCTAAAAATCCTACAAAAATAGGAAGTCTTGGAAATTTTGTTTATAGAACAGCAGCAAAAAGAATCAACGCAAAATAACGTTTCTGTGATTTTAAAATATTATATCCCTGCGTGCAAAGTTTCTGTTTTTCAGCAGAATCAAATCAACTATCATCATAGGTTATCCTATAGGTTCTACTTGGCACAAACACTAATTAAAATATAAAAACACATCTAAACAGAAGGTAGATGCAAGATTTATTACTAAACAGGAGCAAAAACAAAAAACATAAAGAAAATTGGGTTGCCTCCCAACTAGCGCTATCGTTTAACGCCCCTAGCTAGGCATAAAAGCGAAGATAGATCTAAGTAGTGCCATCTTTGATTTTCAGTTTTTTAGTGGAGTCTTGCTCGAATCCAGGAGGTTCTTTCCGCTTCCCTTCATACTCAGAAATTTTTAGATCTAAAGAATCCAACCGCTTATTGCAAAGAGTAATCAACATATTCATGCGGTGAAGATTTCCGCTAACACTTTTAAGAGGCTCAAGAGACTTTTGTAATATTTTGGTTACTTCTCAAATCTTTCCAAACACTTGCGTTTCTTCTTGGGTAGGATGCGATCCTCCCTTTTGAGGTAGTGTTCCCACTATTCCCTCTATAATTTCATGCGCAATACTAGGATCAATTTCAATAAAATTTTCCTTGGCAATGCAATCCAAGAGTTGTCTATGCGTCATATTTAACCCAACATAAAAATTACGAAGAAGAATACTATACCATTTGCGATAAGATTCCATCATCCTATACCAAGCATCTTTTAAGTTTTCTCCTTGCCTTTGCTTGAAGTGAAGAACTTAAAACTCGGGAGACATAGGAGCGGATAAGGAACTAGACATAATGACAGGCAAGCAAAAGGCAAGCGAAAGAGAGAGGAGGAGATTGGGAAAGAGAGGGCGAATAAAACGGCAAGGGTGAAGTGGGGGAGAGGAAAAGGAGAGGCAAATGGCAAATAATGTAAATGCGAGGGAGATGGGTTTGTGATGGGTACTTGGTATGTCTTGACTTGAGCGAAGACCTCCCTGACAACGGCGCCAGAAATCCTTCTTGCTACTTCTTGAGCTTGCGTTGGTTTTCCTCGAAGAGGAGAGGGTGATGCAGCAATAGTAGCGTAAGTATTTCCCTCAGTTTTTGAGAACCAAGGTATCAATCCAGTAGGAGGCTCCTCAAAAGTCCCACACACCTACACAAACAAACAAAGAACTCGCAACAAACGCAATAAAGGGGTTGTCAATCCCTTCACGGCCACTTGCGAAAGTGAGATCTAATAAAGATAGTAAGATAAGATAAATATATTTTTGGTATTTTATGATATAGATGCAAAAAGTAAAGATGCAAATAAAGGTAGATTGGAAACAAATATGATAAGAGATAGACCCGGGGCCATAGGTTTCACTAGAGGCTTCTCTCAAGATAGCATAAGTATTACGGTGGGTGAACAAATTACTGTCAAGCAATTGATAGAAAAGCGAATGGTTATGAGATTATCTAGGCACGATCATGTATATAGGCATCACGTCCGCAACAAGTACACCAACTCCTGCCTGCATCTACTACTATTACTCCACACATCGACCAACTCCTGCCTGCATCTAGAGTATTAAGTTCATAAGAACAGAGTAACGCATTAAGCAAGATGACATGATGTAGAGGGATAAACTCAAGCAATATGATATAAACCCTATCTTGTTATCCTCGATGGCAACAATACAATACGTGCCTTGCAACCCTTTCTGTCACTGGGTAAGGACACCGCAAGATTGAACCCAAAGCTAAGCACTTCTCCCATGGCAAGAAAGATCAATCTAGTAGGCCAAACCAAACTAATAATTCGAAGAGGCTTGCAAAGATAACTCAATCATACATAAAAGAATTCAGAGAAGATTCAAATATTATTCATAGATAAACTTGATCATAAACCGACAATTCATCGGATCTTGACAAACACACCGCAAAAAGAGTTTACATCGAATAGATCTCCACAAGAGAGGGGGAGAACATTGTATTGAGATACAAAAAGAGAGAATAAGCCATCTAGCTAATAACTATGGACCCATAGGTCGGTGGTAAACTACTCACAACTCATTGGAGGGGCAAGGATGTTGATGTAGAAGCCCTCCGTGGTCGATTCCCCCTCCGGCAGAGTGCCGGCGAAGGCTCCAAGTTGAGATCTCGCGGATACAGAAGGTTACAGTGGTGGAAATTGTGTTTCGTGTGCCCCTGGATGTTGTCGGGATACGTAGGTATATATAGGACGAAGAAGTACATCGGTGGCCGCCCGAGGGGCCCATGAGACTGGGGGCGCGCCCTACAGGGGGGGGGTGCCCTCCTATCTCGTGGGAGCCTCGACTGCTTCTTGACTTGCACTCCAAGTCCTCTGGATCACGTTCGTTCCAAAAATCACGCTCCCGAAGGTTTCATTCCGTTTGGACTCCGTTTGATATTCCTTTTTGTCGAAATACTGAAATAGGCAAAAAAACAGCAATATGGGCTGGGCCTCCGGTTAGTAGGTTAGTCCCAAAAATGATATAAATGTGTAAAATAAAGCCCGTAAACATCCAAAAGGGGTAATATAATAGCATGGAACAATCAAAAATTATAGATACGTTGGAGATGTATCACTTATCACCGACGAGGATCGTCACGACAACCGGAGGTGGGAGCACCGTCTCGGCATCACCGAGATGGACGAGGAAGTCATGGCGCTATGGTGCCAACGCATCCCGCAGGACATCATCAATGAGCGCGAGTTCTACGTGCAAAGAAGGGCGAAGAGGAGGGCGTAGCGAGCCGCCTATCGTGAGGACAAGCGTGCGGGCGCACCGCTCAACTCAACATGAGGCTAGGAGTAGCGTCGCCCTAGGACTCCGACGATGATTGATATCTTGACGCCTACATTGAGACATCAGAGGAGGACATCACCGAGGAGGAGTAGGACGACGAGGAGTAGTTGAACTATCTATTTTTTATCTATCTATGCTATATCTATGCTGAGAACTATCTATGTCTCTACTCTCTACTCTCTATCTCTACTTCTCTACCTCAGCACTCCGGGCCCGCAAAAACTGGCTATTCCGGTGCTGTAAACGCTTTTTTAACACACCGCGTGTTGCACTTCTATTGGAGATGCTCTAACATGGCAGATGAGTGCTTTAATGTTGCCCACAAGATGCGTGAGTATTACTAGTATATTTTTCTTGCCATGTTGAGATTTTAAAACCACGAGTGCGAACATGCAGAGGAGCAATCAAGACCAAACACGGGATATTGGGGATATCTTCAAGGAGCGTGGCAAGTTAAAGAGGAGCCGCACCGAACCTGTAAAACGATCTTTGGCAAGTAACACCCTTTCAATTACTTTCGTTTAGCCTCATGTTCTTCGATGTGTATATGTCGTAGTTTCTATTTCTCTTAGCCTCGTGTTCTTCGATGTGTAATAAGAAGAGTCTTAATCGTCCTAATGCTTTTGTTTTAAGCTTGATGTAGGAAGGGGGTGTTCTCACCTTGGAGTCTGTTTTTATATTTTTTTCCTTTTGAATGCACTTCTCCGAGTCTTGCTTATCTGGCTTCTACTAAATGGATCTGGGTCGCTCTGAGTATTGATTTGAAAAATAAGTAACTTCATGTCAGGATGCAGTTCCTGTGAGGAGGGAAGTATGGTCAACCTCGAGATCATGTTTCCAAAATGAGGCTGGATTACACACAAGGTGCCCGTTCCCTAATGATGCTGGATTAGACACAAGGTGCAAATTCCTAGATGATGCTGGATTGCACACAAGCCAGGTGGAGTCATCATCTGTTCGTGTCCTCGTGGCTCTAGTAAAGGCTGAAAGAAAGCATGCATCAGCCCTTGAGAATGTAGATGAGTTCCTGAAGAAGCGAAATGAGCAATCAGATGCTCTCTTCACCCAAGCCAAAGAAGAGATGGAAGAAGCCAGAAAAAAGCTAGCAGAGGAAGAGCAGGCTAGGCATCTCCTGCTATCTAAAATTGTTGTCAATACAAACTTTCCTTCATAATAGCTAGGTTCAAATGTTTATCCAGTCAGCATGCCTATTGTGATGTCCCTGCATCTACTGATGTGGCACAAAATAAATTTTTTCGGGTCATGTTATAACAGCAATTACTTTCCAAACAATAACAGACGAAGCATTGGGCATGGTATAGTTCACGCACAAGCCCAACATTCCAAGTTCAACTTCCATATCAAACTCATGTTCACAGATATCTGCACATTCATAGATAATGTCCACGACCATGATTCACTTCAAAGCTAAAAAATGTGAGGAGAGTTATAAATAAAGAAAAACCTCTAGTTCATACTACTAGTGCGAGCACAAAGTCTAGACCATGCATAACTAATTATATTTTGGTCATTTTTTGACTAATCTCGAATAACTTCTCGAAGCAGGTATAATTTCTAATGCCGGCCGCGGCTGGGGTCCACGATGTTTTGAGCCAAACCGGGCAACACATTGGGTGTCTATGCCGGCAATGCGGTGGTCGTAGCATTCGTGGGTTCAGAGCGACGGCGGCTCCCGTGGTCTAATATTCCTTGGTGTCGGTGGTGGCCGCAAACGTGTTGGCCACCTCCGCCAGCATGCCGCAGTTCTGCCAACATTTGCGTCGGATGGCACAACCAACCATGGTGCACTGGACACCGTTGTCCCCCCTGTGATGGCGTGCAGCAACTGGCCACTCCTCTGCGAGCAGGCTTGGAGCATCGAGTTGATGCACTATGGGCAGGATATGGGGAGCAGCGCTGTAGTGCGGTTCTTGCCAGGCGTCTGGCCTCGTTTAAATAGCGAGCGGACGAGAGGAGCCGGCCGACGTTGTGTTCTAAAATGTCGTACGGCTCGCGGAAGGACGTGTTACCGGCACAGTGTGGATTCGATGGAGGCAGGCGGGGCAGTCTGAAGCCGGTTGCATGCGGCGAGGAGGCGTGTTCAGCCTGGCCTGCAGCAAGTCGGGCTCTCTTGGCCAGCACGCCAGTTCAATGCCTGCGTTATGAGAGGTCGCGTCCGTGTCAGAGCAATCACTCCCTCCAGTCCTTTTTTGTTTGGGGAACAAAATCTCGTTTTCCATTCACATTTTACAAGTAAAATTCATGGACAAACTTTGACCCAAAATACGATGGGGACTAGTAAACTAGGATGGAGGTAGTAGTTATGAATTCCATTTCGCTCCATACCAATCGTTCTAAAAACTACTCCTACTTAGTACTTATAACGCGCCATTGAAAATCGGAACTCTTACCCCACTAAAAAACTGATATTTTAAACGTGGCTACTCGATTAGTGGCGACTGGCGAGCCACCACCTCTAGGTCGTTCACCTGTGGTCCCGACCATCAACTCCTATGGATCAAATTATCATGCAAGCTGACTATTCCTACAAAGGTGCGCTCCACCACGTACCCGATACCCACGCATGCAACAATTGTGCACCTAGGGTTTTAGGGTTTATTTGTTTACGGTGCCTTTACGTAACTCTCATGTGTGCGAGACAGCGAGAGATCGACTGCATGCGTGTGCCTCTTCTCTTCGTATGTGTACTCCACCGTTTGTTTGGTGTCCAAAAGATTATACAGTAGTAATAACTAGCAATGTGCCAATGTGTGGCCACACGATCAAAGTAGATTACTACATATTCACCGATTTGATAGAAAAAATAGTCTAGTTTTAAAATACGTATATCACTATATATATATTATGTTTCACTCAAAATATATTCCTTTGGCGGTTTTGATGAGATAAGGGAGGAATGTGGTTTGTTTCAAGGTTCGAGAAGTGGTATATCTCTAATTTCTATCTACTCTTATAAAAAACAGAGTTGGTGATGATGGTGTACTTGCCATCCTGCAATATAGGCCGTCTGATTTATATCTGACGGATAGGAAGGAAACTATGACAATTTTGCAAAAAGATACCCACACCCCTCTCCAATTTTGCAAATAAGGCCTTCCCTCGTTCATCCTTTTCTCCCACAATATAAACTACTCATACAAATGCATCTTGATGTTCCGTGCAATGCATGGGCATCTTGCTAGTTGCTGCAAAAAGCCCATGTGTATGTGTGTGTTGTGTGTGTGAGATTGAGGGAGAGAGGAGGAGGACTGAGTGCGTGTGTGACAAAGACACAAAGAGTGTGTGTGCGAGAGGTATCAGCTTAAAATGAGGCAATAGTGTGTGTGTGCACGATCGATAGGGCATGTCTCAAGAAGGGACGAAAAATCTACATAGATACAAGGAGCGCGAGAGAGACATGTACGAGATAGTTGAAGCATGAGTGTGCACGTGTATAAACTTATCTGGAGGCTAGTCGATCAATGTTTGTGAGAGAAATACGAGTCGGGGTGCGAAAGCGAGAGTTTTATGTGTGTGTGAGAGAGAGACGGTAGTCGGGAAGGGGAGTGGAAGCAGGAGTTGTGTGTGTGTGTGTGAGAGAGAGAGAGGGGGAGGGAGTTTGTCTGATTGGTAAACAAATGAATAATGTCTGTTTTATAACTAGGATGAGATGGAAAGGAGACCGCAACAAATGTTTTGTGTGTGGGAGCGAGTAATTTTAGTGGTATGAGTCATATCTAGAGAGATATAGGGTGTGTGAGAGAACTCTATAGAGAGAAAGACAGAGTGAAAGACGAGTGAGAATGTGTGTGTGGCAGTGAAAAAGAAAGCTTAGGTACCTAGTGGTACCCGAGAACGGTAGAGAAGTGAGAGATAATGAAAACCGTGTAATGTATAATGATAGGGAGAGTGCGATACTTCTTAAGGGAGACGTCAAGTGACCATGTTTGCGAAAATAGGAGAAACATGAAGTGAGCATGCGGGTGAGCTGGAGAAAAGAGAGTGATAGCTACATGAAGGAGCATGCGAGAGAGATGGGCATGAAAGGAGATTCAAATAATTAGTTGCGTGTATAGAAAATGTCAACATAAAAGGGATTCAAATATTTGAATTCGAGATGACGATACATGTAATTCATACTCGAACCAAAATTGATCTATCAAACATGCATACTCATATGAATTCATGCGCATCTATGTTATTTAATATGTAGATACTACTGATCCATACATTTTAGTAGCACATAATTTGGTTTAAAAAATTTGAATTCAACCTTATGATTTCGAGATCATTGTATTTGTAAATCATATATATATATATATATATATATATATATATAAAGGAGCCAAATTCTTTGTTGTGCTTTTGAAAGTATATATAAAAGAATGATGTATATAGAATTTTATTCCAATCGAAATTGGATCCTGCCCGAACAAAAGTAGAATACAAACTGGATTTGAATTGAGTTGGCACGGTAAACGTGCACGCTTGCTCTGCAAAAATTTGAACGAAGCGGGGAAAGTCGCAGTAACCGCCCGAAACCAAAATCTGCGAGATGGAAATTACTGCCTATCTCTCGCATGCAAAGCCTATCGGCTCAATCTCTATAGGTTTCGATAGGGGTAGGTTTGTAATTTCACTCAAACATTACATAACCGCATCTCACCCGGATTCATACACGGTGGGCGCCAAAACACAGTGTCTCCTTGGCTAAAATCGACTCCCTCCCTGATTCATACATGGTGGGTGCCAAAACAAACTCTCGTCGGCCGAAATCTTCGTCGGCAAATATTCGGTGTATGCGAGATTACCGTCCTATCCTCAAACGACTGATATTGCTGTGATGTAGGAAATTTTAAATGGGGACTAAGTTTGTAAATTTCCTAGCATTTGAGACAAGCGCGCCCTGAAGACATAATTCCCCCCTTCCTCTCTCCCTCCATTTCCCCATTCGTACTCCATGGGCGCCAAAACACCCTCTCCACCCCAGCCTCCTCCGTCTGCCACTCCATCCACCGCCGTCCTCCTCCACCATGCCGGAGCTGATACCCCGACGCCGTCGTCCATTACAAGAGATCGACCTCTCTCATCCACGGCTTTGGACCAGGAACCTTGCATCCTGTCCTCTCGCTTCATCCCCGTCGTCGTCCACCTTGTTGGCGTCGCTCGTACGACCATCTCGTCCACCACGCCGAGATATTTCCCCCACCGCCACCGTCTACCCTCCTAGATCTGCTTCCACAACACCGACAGCCATTGGTACCGCAACACCGTCAAATTCTCAGCAGATGCATACACGGCGCCGCACCAGAGGAGGTACTCTTTCGTATCTGCTCAACTTATTTATCGCAGCAAGAAAATAGATCGCCACTGCTTTACTCTGATTTCTTGTCCATCACTTACTTGTTAGTTGAAAGCAATCATCGGTTGCGAAGTTGCCTTTGTCCGGTTTGCACCTTCAAATCTGCCATGGCACGCTCAACACTATACTCGCAATGCTTATGGTTTTCCCCTTTGATATTCCACACTAGTTAAATCACAGTAGACTAAATTTCAAAATTGGGTCAATCGATTTTTGAGAGCTCGTCGGAGTTCGCCGGTGCGAAGGAATGGGCTTGGGTGGGGATGGTGGTTGTGGGGGACGGTGGATTGGCGGTGGTGGGGCCTCGCCAAACGAAGAAAATTCGACGCTGGTGGGGGGTGATACCTCTCCAATGTATCTATAATTTTTGATTGTTACATGCTATTATATTACCCATTTTGGATGTTTATGGGCTTTACTTTACACATTTATATCATTTTTGGGACTAACCTACTAACCGGAGGCCCAGCCCGTATTGCTGTCTTTTTGCATATTTCAGTGTTTCAAAGAAAAGGAATACCAAACAGAGTCCAAACGGAATGAAACCTTCAGGAGCGTGATTTTTGGAACGAACGTGATCCAGAGGACTTGGAGTGCAAGTCAAGAAGCAATCGAGGAAGCCACAAGGGTGGAGGGTGCGCCCCCCTACTGGGCGCGCCCCCTATCTCGTGGGCCCCTCGGGCATCCACCGACCTACTTCTTCCTCCTATATATACCCACGTACCCCGAGAACATCAAAGGAGCCAACGAAAAACAATTTCCACCACTGTAACCTTCTGTATCCGCGAGATCCCATCTTGGAGCCTTCGTCGGCGCTCCGCCGGAGGGGGAATCGACCACGGAGGGCTTCTACATCAACACCATAGCCCCTCCGATGAGTTGTGAGTAGTTTACCACAGACCTTCGGGTCCATAGTTATTAGCTAGATGGCTTCTTCTCTCTTTTTGGATCTCAATACCATGTTCTCCCTGAGGGAGTCCTAGATTAGGGGGTATCCGGATAGCCAGACTATATACTTTGGCTGGACTGTTGGACTATGAAGATACAAGACTCAAGACTTCGTCGCATGTCCGGATGGGACTCTCCTTTGCGTGGAAGACAAGCTTGGCGATTCGGATGTTAGATCTCCTTCTTTGTAACCGACTCTGTGTAACCCTAGCCCCCTCCGGTGTCTATATAAACCGGAGCGTTTAGTCCATAGGACGACAACAATCATAATCATAGGCTAGCTCCTAGGGTTTAGCCTCTACGATCTGGTGGTAGATCAACTCTTGTAATACTCATACATCAAGATCAATCAAGCAGGAAGTGGGGTATTACCTCCATCGAGAGGGCCCGAACCTAGGTAAACCATCGTGTCCCCTACCTCATGTTACCATTAGCCTTAGACGCATAGTTTGGGACCCCCTACCCAAGATCCGTCGGTTTTGACACCGACATTGGTGCTTTCATTGAGAGTTCCTCTGTGTCTTCGCAGCAAGGCTCGATGGCTCCTTCAATCATCAACAACGCGGTCCAGGGTGACACTTTTCTCCCTGGACAGTTCTTCGTGTTCGGCGGCTTCGCACCGCGGGCCAATTCGTTTGGCCATCTGGAGCAGATCGACAGCTACGCCCCTGGCCATCAGGTCAGGTTCGGAAACTTGAACTACATGGCTGATATCCGTGGAGACTTGATCTTCGACGGATTCAGGCCTACGCTAGGAGCGCCGTACAGTCACGACGAGCAAGGCTTAGATCTATTGTCGGGCAATATTCGGGATATCGCACCTGCAGTAGCTCCGGACCTAAATCCGGGGCAGATCGCGTCGTCCGAGGACGGGTGGATGGACCCCACCCTGGAGGCTGCATACTCGTCGGTGGTAAAGCCAAACACAGACTCCGCCTCTAAGGAAGTCTGTGTCACCGGACCCCCAGACTTGTGTCCGGCTGTAGGTTCCAGACCGTATGCACCCGGGCCCATCAAATTTGATTGGGCTCCGGCAATGGAGTTCACCGCTGCGGATATCTTTCAGCACCCTCCCTTTGGCGACGTGCTAAACTCTTTAAGGTCTCTCTCTTTGTTAGAGGACTCTTGGCCAAACTATGTCCGGCTCAAGGGGGATTCGGACGACGAAGATAATCTCCGCCCACCCACCACCCACTTAATAGCCACTGTCGATGATGTAACAGACATGCTTGACTTCGACTCCGATGACACCGACGGTATGGACGTCGGTGCAGGGGACGATTTGGAACCACCGCCCACGGGGCGTTGGACTGCCACCTCATCATATGATATATACATGGTGGACACGCCTAAGGAGGACAATGGTGACAAAAAGGACACAACGGAGGATAAAACCCCCGGACAAAAGCCAAAACGATAGTGCAGACGCCGCTCTAAGTCCAACCACAGTAAAAATAGCGATAATAGCGCTAGAAAAATCGACACCCCAGTCAACTCCAAAGGCAACAACGACCATATGGACCCAGCGATGAAGCAGGATGAGCCAGGTCAGACCAAACACAGCACGAAGCAGACGCCCGATCATAGCGATCCCGAGGGCCGAACTCATCAACCTACCTCCGAAGAAGAGAACAGTCCGGACGATGATGCATTCATCATCCCGGAAAAACGTTTGGAACAAGATAACCTCCACAGAAGGCTTATGGCCACTGCGAGAAGCCTAAAGAAGCAGAAGCAAAGGCTTAAGGCCGCGCAGGAAACGCTCAACCGCAGATGGAATAAAGTGCTAGACACTAAAGAAAAATATGGCGACGATGGCCACACAAAGAGCTACCCAAAGCGCAAGCTGCTACCAGAATTCGACGATGAGGCCATTCTGCCGAAGAACAATACGACCAATAGGCCGAACCAACCACTTCATAACCGTGATAGAGCAGCTACTGATGCCGCACACGATTTATGTGAGCTCCTGGACAAAAAGGCCGGCTCGACCAGGTCCATCTATGAATGGACATGCTCCGGCACAGGACTACGGTCACCAAAATGATCAGATTGATCGAATACCAGTCCGGAATCAACACAGGACACAACAACAGTCGACAGCATGCCACAACATGTCCAGATATATAGGGGCTGCGCACCCTCGGTGCTTCACAGAAGAGGTACTGGATCACGAATTTCCACAGGGATTCAAACCCGTGAACATAGAGGCATATGACGGAACGACAGACCCTGGGGTCTGGATTGAGGATTTTATCCTTCATATCCACATGGCTCGTGGGGACGACCTCCACGCCATCAAATACCTTCCCCTCAAGTTGAAGGGGCCAGCTCAGCACTGCTTGCAAAGCCTCCCCGAAAATTCAATCGGAAGTTCGGAAGAACTTGAGGACGCTTTCAGGGCCAATTTTCAAGGGACCTATGTCCGACCTCCGGACGCTGATGATTTAAGTCACGTAATACAACAGCCCAGAGAATCCGCTCGTAAGCTTTGGAACAGATTTCTCACTAAGAAGAATCAAATTGTCGATTGTCCGGATGCCGAAGCCCTAGCGGCCTTCAAGCACAGTATCCGAGACGAGTGGCTCGCCTGACACCTCGGCTAAGAAAAGCCAAGGACAATGGCAGCCTTAACAAGCCTTATGACCCGCTTCTGCATGGGTGAGGATAGCTGGTTGGCCCGTAGAGGCACCAGCGACCCGGGCACATCCGAAATTAGGGATGGCAACGGGAAGCCATGGCGCAATAAAAACAAGCATCGAAACAAGGAAGAAAGTCCGGACAACACGGCGGTCAACGCAGGATTCAAGGGCTCTCGACCCGGTCAACAAAAGAAGCCATTTAAAGGCATCAAAGAGGGACCGTCAGGCCTGAACAAAGTCCTGGACAGATTGTGCTAAATTCATGGCACCCCCAAAAAACCTGCGAACCACACTCACAGAATGCTGGGTTTTAAGCAGGCCGACAAGCTAAATGCCGAACACAAGGGAAGGGAAACCAAGCGAAGACGAGGATGAGCCTCGCCAGCCGAACACTAGGGGACAGAAAAAATTCCCACCAGAGGTAAAAACAGTAAACATGATCTACACGACTCATATACCAAAGAGAAGGCGCAAACGCGCGCTCAGAGACGTATACGCTGTAGAGCCCGTTGCCCCCAAACTCAACCCCTGGTCGGCCTGCCCAATCACCATTGATCACAGGGACCACCCGACCAGTATTCGGCACGGAGGATCAGCTGCCTTGGTGCTCGACCCAATAATCGATGGATATCATCTCACTCGTGTCCTGATGGACGGCGAGTCTCAATCTAATATATCAGGACACTGTCCGCAAGATGGGGATAGACCCATCCAGAATCAGCCAAAGTAACATCACCTTTAAAGGGGTGATACCAGGCGTTGAGGCCCGCTGCAGGGCCTCCCTCGTATTAGAGGTGACATTCGGTTCTCCCGACAACTTCAGAAGCGAAGAATTACTCTTCGCCATCGCTCCCCTCCGAAGCGGTTATCATGCATTGCTCGGAAGAATGGCCTTCGCTCGCTTCAATGCAGTACCGCACTATGCCTACCTTAAACTCAAGATGCTTGGTCCACGTGGCGTCATCACCGTTAGCGGAAACACAGAGCGCTCCTTACGCACGGAAGAGTATGTGGCGGCCCTAGCAGCCGGACACTAAGCGGCCTCTCCTATCAGAACGCATGATCGGTCGTTAACACCATGGACACGGTTAGACGAGTCCGGCGCACCACCGTCGGTAACAGCCCAGATAAACCTGAGCTGGGTGCTATACATGTAATCCCATAGAGGGCACCAGGGGCTGCATACATGCAATAAAGCCCACCTTTTGGCTTGACCTTAGTAACAGGCCAATGATTTACACTTCTACTATCCATTGATAATAACCAACTCTTCGCACGCTTACGCGATACTCTTTTACATGAGTTTTCCTTTTTACAGACACCATTCGTGCGACACCCTACCAGGACACGGCACAATGGAGACAAAGGCACAGACGTGCAGTAGGGGCCCGCTCAAAGGTTTCTCTTTAGATTAAGCCCCTGTGTAAACCTTCTTTATTGTCTCTTGTTGCTTGACATCCCATGGGTACTCAATACACCCACAGGGGATACTGGCATTATTGGCATTTCGCCACGACAGACTAACGCACGTACCTGGAAATACAGGGTTCATAATCAAGGGAGCTACTCAGCCTCGCATATGTTATCAAGTCTGAATACCTTCGGAAGTGTTTGGCGTCGCGAGTTTGGCCTTATATGCATCAGCTCCGAATCATGTCTTTGGTCAAATGTTGGGTTTGCCCGGCTCCTGGGTTTGCTGCCTTACGTTCTGCTTCTATCGGCTAAGGCAGCCAAAGGAGAACTACTACGATTGTGCCCTGGTTATTCCAGATGAGCACCTCAGTAGAGAAAGCCGAAACTGACTGTCATGATATAGCGAGAGACTGGTCAACCACTCGAGGATTCTTAGGAATCTTCGGGATTCCTCCGCATTAGCGAAGGGCCGTTTCCCGGCCATGTACATACGCGCCCATATCCGGATGCACGTGAAGGTACCAGCGGCTACATAGTAGCCCCACCGTCAAACTCCTATGGCTAAGTGAAAGTGTTACAACTATATAGTTCGGTTGCCTAGTTCGACGTGCGATCACCTCCTTAATGGACCAAGACGTTGGATCAAGTGTGATTACGCACATTTTTGTGAACACCCCCGCATTGTATGCGTGGGGGCTGAAGCCAACGACTGCTAACTTTCAGGTTATATATATACATAAAACGGCCGCACAGGAGGCACAATAACACTACCGGGCGAAAGTATAAATATAGCCTCTATAATTAAAGTAGAATTGTTTTTACAATTGAACAACTTGTCACTCGAACATGACACTCTTTGAGCACTGAGCCTCTATTAAACGAGCACCTTCTGTTACCTGCTCAAAATAATGCTCGGCCGGATCCTGGCTTCCTGCCGGATTCTGGGTTGCAATGATGGTGGCCTCCATACCCGCCCAATATGTTTTAACATGGGCAAGAGCCATCCGCACACCCTCTATGCACACAGACCTCTTCATGGCATCGATTCGTGATACGACACCACAGAATTGTTGCACTAAACCAAAAGAACTGTCCGGCCTCGGTCCCTTTAGCCATAGATGGTCTATTACAGACCTCATTGCAAGACCGGACAACCTATGGAACTCGGCCACAGCGGCCATCCTTTTACTCAATGGCAACGTGCGCGTTTGAGCACTGAATTGCGACCAAAACAGCCTTTCTACTTCACTATCTTTTTGATCCTTGAAAAACTTGGTCGCATCAGCCATACTTTTTGCCAGATCCGCATACGCGTCTGCAGGGCTCCAAAGCCAATCCAAAGGAGCGTACTTTGGATCTAAGAACTTCATCCGCAACAAATAGGGGCTTCCAGCTGCGATTTCTCCGGCCTATCGAAGCTCCTCTCGTGCATCCCTAATTTCAGAACGCGTCTCCTTGGCCTCATCAAGGGCCCTCTTCAGGTCAGCCGACTTCGCCTGATTCTCCTTTTCAAGGAGCTCATACCGGCCGGCGGCGTCTCTCAGCTCCACAGCCATCTCGGCTATTTTATCTTCGCTTCGGTGATGAGCAGCCTGTTCGGCTCTCAAATCTTCGGCCGCCTGTAGGGCAGCCGCATTGCTTGCCCGGGCTTGTTCCTTGGCTAGGGCAAGTTCCGCCCTCAGGGCCTCCACGGCAGCAGCTCCGCCTATAGCCAAAGCATATCACATTAAATTTATGCTCCTCCCAATATTTCCTAAAACAAATAAGGAAAACAGAGCACATACTCTGTGACTCGTCAAGCCGCTAGTTCACAAGCGTGATGTCGGCGTCCAGAAGTTCAATATGTCGCCTTAGTTCGGCGAATGCAGCGGTCCGGTCTACCGTCGGACCCTTAGCCACCTGCGCATGAATTCAGTGCGATCATTACTTGAGAGTGTGATCCTCCATTTGCCGCCTAGGGCTGGCAACCAGAGTGTCAGGGGCTACTATCTACACGGAGCACACCTAGCGCGTGCGGTACAACCAAAAAATTATGTATGTACCTCAAAGCTTTTGAGCAGGCTCATAAAAGCTTCATTCAACCCGCTTGTGGCGGATGAAATCTTCTCAAGCACCATGCCCATTAACGCACGGTGATCCTCCGAGAGAGCAGCTTGCTCCAGAAGGCCCGTCAGCGTGTCCGGCCGGCTACCGGACTGTATCGGACCCTTCTTATTGTCCCCCGTGGGAGCCGAACGCTCCGGGCTCAGGGCGGCCGAAGTGTTAGCTTTTGGCCTCGGCGAATCTGGATTCTTCCGTGATGACACCTCGAGATCGCCTGCCCCATGGGGAAGAGAGGCAGGTGGGGTTTCACTCTCCATCATCTCCGGAAGAAGATCCCTCGAAGATGAGCTCTGTCGAGAAGAGATACTAGCTGGACTGCAAGGATGGATCCTGGTTATTGTTCTCGGAGGAGGAAGCAGTGGCTTTGTATTTACGATTAACTTACAGCTTGGTGGAGGGATGGCCCGTTTGCGGGCATGGCGTGGTGAGGATGCCCTCCGGGATAGGGCCCCCTGGTGAAGTTTTCTTCCCTTGTCTAGGCACCTCCGTTTCCAAGTCTTCGAAGGCGGCCCTCTTCTTCCAGCGGGGGGAGGAGACCTTAGATTACCCTCCCCGACTATCCTCCTTCGTGGAGACAGTAATTCCCCCGGTTTGGATGTGCAATGTGTAAAGCTCTGCTTCTCTATTCTTCCCTTCGTCTTTCCCCGAGGGCACTTGACTTAGCACACGTCTAAGCATCCTGGCTATTGCAGGACTAGGCGAGCCTTCGGGAAGTGGTGTCGGACACCTGATTCTCTCCGCCTTGCTAAGCCAATCCTGGCCGCGGATGGTTTTCAGAATAATGTTGTGATAAATATAAATGAAGTGTTCGGTTTCAGGGTTACTTACTTGGGTATCTGGGCGGTTGCAGCTCAGGCCCGCATCCTCGGTGGTGTCTGGACACTTTACTTGTGGTCTGAAGAATAACCTATACATCCCTCCGAGCGTCATGCCGAAGAAGTGCTGAATAGTTCGCGGACCTTCCGGGTTGAACTCCCACATCCGGAGAGGCCGACGTTTGCACGGCAAGATCCCTCGGACTAACATTACCTAAATTGTGCTGACAAGACTGATGTCCCTCTCAAGAAGCTCCCGAATGCGGCTCTGCAATGTCGGTATGTCATTAGCAGGCCCCCAGTCCAGTCCCACGTTGTCCCACGACGCTAGTTGAGGCGGAGGGCCCGTGTGGAAGTCGGGGGCAGCCGCCCACTTTGTGCCTCTGGGAGCCGTGACGTAGAACCACCTCCGCTGCCATAGATCGGACACCTCCGGGAAGAAGCCCTCTGGCCATGGGGCATCGGCGTTTCTGCTTATTGTAGTGCCTCCGCACTCCGCGTGTCGCCCCTCTATCGCCCTCGGCTTTACATCGAAGGTCTTGAGCCATAAGCCGAAGTGTGGGGTGATGTGGAGGAAGGCTTTGCACACGATGATAAACGACGAGATGTGAAGGATGGAGTCCGGAGCTAGATCATGAAAATCTAGCCCGTAATAGAACATGAGCCCTCTCACGAAGGGATCGAGGGTGAAGCCTAAGTCATGGAGGAAGTGAGAAACAAATACGACGCTCTCGTTGGGCTCAGGAGTAGGGATGACCTGCCCTAGAGCAGGAAGCCTGTGCTTGATGTCGGCGGTCAGATATCTGGCCTCCCTAAGCTTCGCAATGTCCTCCTTTGCGATAGAGGAGGCCATCCACCGGCCTTGAAGGTTGGATCCGGACATGATTGAAGATCTGAAGTGCCTAAGCTTGAGCTTCGGGTGTTGGAACTCGAGATGCGGAAAGGCACAAGAGTGGTAAGAGAGAGGGATAGGCCTCGGCCCCTTTATAAAGGGGTTGAATATCAAGCGTCCTCAGCATAATCGTTTGGGACTTGCCTAATAGCACGGAGTTATACCAACACGCGTAGTGGGTTTGCCCGCACCCGTATTAATTGGAATCCTGCAATAAGGGGAACACGATCTCTGCTTCGACGAGGCATGCCAATAAAACTGCCTTGTAGTGTGTGTCGTGGCAGGCCGAGAAAAACCGGTTCGTATCAAGCCAAGCCACGGCGTAAGGGCACACCGTGAAAAATCGTCAGCCGATTAGTTTTGTGCTCTCTACGGTGGTGTGTGTGGAAATTATCTTGCAGAGCCGGACACGGTTTAAGTGTTCGAGATTTACTTTCGAGTATTCGGAGATGGAACTCGCCTTGCAATGCCGAAGACAATTTGCGTGCCAGAGTCATCGTCATTGAAGCCTAGTTCAGGGGCTACTGAGGGAGTCCTGGATTAGGGGGTATCCGGACAGCCGGACTATATACTTTGGCCGGACTGTTGGACTATGAAGATATAAGACTCAAGACTTCGTCCCATATCCGGATGGGACTCTTCTTTGCGTGGAAGACAAGCTTGGCAATTCATATGTTAGATCTCCTTCTTTGTAACCGACTCTGTGTAACCCTAGCCCCCTCCGGTGTCTATATAAACCAGAGGGTTTAGTCCGTAGGATGACAACAATCATAATCATAGGCTAGCTCTTAGGGTTTAGCCTCTACGATCTCGTGGTAGATCAACTCTTGTAATACTCATATCATCAAGATCAATCAAGCAGGAAGTAGGGTATTACCTCCATCGAGAGGGCCCGAACCTGGGTAAAACATCGTGTCCCCTGCCTCCTGTTACCATTAGCGTTAGACGCACAATTCGGGATCCCCTACCCGAGATCCTCCGGTTTTGACACTGACACTCCACCTCTCTTGTGGAGATCTATTTGATGTAACTCTTTTTGCGGTGTGTTTGTCGAGATCCGATGAATTGTGGGTTTATGATCAAGTTTATCTATGAGAAATATTTGAATCTCCTCTACATTCTTTTATGTATGATTGAGTTATCTTTGCAAGTCTCTTTGAATTATCAGTTTGGTTTGGCCTACTAGATTGATCTTTCTTGCAATGGGAGAAGTGCTTAGCTTTGGGTTCAATCTTGCGGTGTCCTTACCCAATGACAATAGGGGTTGCAAGGCACGTATTGTATTGTTGCCATCGAGGATAACAAGATGGGGTTTATATCATATTGCATGAGTTTATCCCTCTACATCATGTCATCTTTGTTAATGCGTTACTCTATTCTTATGAACTTAATACTCTAGATGCATGCTGGATAGCGGTCAATGTGTGGAGTAATAGTAGTAGATGCAGGCAGGAGTCGGTCTACTTGCCATAGACGTGATGCCTATATACATGATCATACCTAGATAATCTCATAATTGTTCGCTTTTCTATCAATTGCTTGAAAGTAATTTGTTCACCCACCGTAATACTTATGCTATCTTGAGAGAAGCCACTAGTGAAACCTATGGCCCCCGGGTCTATCTTTTATCATATAAATCTTTCAATCTACTTTTATTTGCATCTTTACTTTTCCAATCTATATTATAAAATACCAAAAATATATTTATCTTATCAAACTATCTCTATCAGATCTAACTTTCGCAAGTGGCCGTGAAGGGATTGACAACCCCTTTATTGCATTGGTTGCGAGTTCTTTGTTTGTTTGTGTAGGTGCGTGGGACTTTTGAGGAGCCTCCTACTAGATTGATACCTTGGTTCTCAAAATATGAGGGAAATACTTACGCTACTATTGCTGCATCACCCTTTCCTCTTCAAGGAAAACCAACGCAAGCTCAAGACGTAGCAAGAAGGACGCCGTTGCCGGGGAGGTCTTCGCTCAAGTCAAGACATACCAAGTACCTATCACAAACTCATTTCCCTCGCATTTACATCATTTGCCATTTGCCTCTTGTTTTCCTCTCCTGCACTTCACCCTTGCCATTTTATTCGCCCTCTCTTTCCCAATATTCTCCTCTCTCTCTCGCTTGTCTTTTTGTGTGCATGTTTATCCTTATGGCTTTGCCTAAGAGTACCGACCTCCTTCTTAGAAGGTTGGAAGAGATTTAATCAAACATTAGAAGTTTAATGACTTTACAATTTGAGCACAATAATTTCTTCAGAAAAGAGCTTAAAGAACAAAAAGGTTTTTTGGGGTTTATGAACAAGGAGCTTGATGATATGTGTAAAGAATTTTATGGTTTGAACTCTCAAATTACCCAGCTTGAAAATTCTATAGCCCAAATTTCTGATAAGCAAGCTACCTTAGTCAATAAGATGGCTGCCAAACCAGAAAAACTAGGTGAAAATAATGATGAAGATCTTAAAGTTATTGATGTGTCCCCTATTAGATCTTTGTTTTGCAATATGAATCTTAATAATAATGGGACTCGAGATGAGTCAACTTTAGTTAGAAGGCGTCCCAATAATTCGGAGTTTTTAGATCTTGATGCTAAATTTGGTAAAAGTGGGATTGGAGAGGTCATGACTTTAAATAACATTGAACCCACTATCTCGGATTCCAAGGAATTTGATTATGATAATTGTTCTTTAGAAGGTTATATTTCCTTGTTCAATTCTGTTGTTAATTCTTCTCATGCTTATAGTCAAAATAAAGCTTTTACCAAACATATTGTTGATGCCTTGATGCAATCTTATGATGAAAAACTTAATTTGGAAGTTTCTATACCTAGAAAACTTAATGATGAGTGGGAACCTACTCTAAAGATTAAAATTAAAGATCATGAGTGTTTTGCTTTGTGTGATTTGGGTGCTAATGTTTCCATGATTCCGAAAACTTTATGTGATATTCTAGGTTTCCATGATCTTGATGATTGCTCTTTAAATTTGCACCTTGCGGATTCCACCATTAAAAAGCCAATGGGAAGGATCAATGATGTGCTCATTGTTGCAAATAGAAATTTGGTGCCCGTAGATTTTATCGTTCTTGATATAGATTGCAATCTTTCTTGCCCTATTATTCTTGGTAGACCTTTCCTTAGAATGATTGGCGCGATTATTGATATGAAGGAAGGGAATATTAGATTCCAATTTCCATTAAGGAAGGGCATGGAGCACTTTCCAAGAAATAAAATTAAATTACCTTATGAATCTATCATGCGAGCTACTTATGAATTGAGTGCCAAAGATGACACTACTTAGATCTATCTTCGCTTTTATGCCTAGCTAGGGGCGTTAAACGATAGCACTAGTTGGGAGGCAACCCAATTTTATTTGTGTTTTTTGTTTTTGTTTTTGTTTAGTAATAAATTTTGCATCTACCTTCTGTTTAGATGTGATTTTGTGTTTTAATTAGTGTTTGTGCCAAGTAGAACCTATAGGATAACCTATGATGATAGTTAATTTGATTCTGCTGAAAAACAGAAACTTTGCACGCACGAAATTAGTTTTGCTAAATCACAGAAACGTGCTTTTGCGTTGATTCTTTTTGCTGTAGATCAATAGACAAATTTTCCAGGACTTCCTATTTTGGTAGGATTTTTAGAGTTCCATAAGTTTGCGTTAGTTACATATTGCTACAGACTGTTCTGTTTTTGACAGATTCTGTTTTTCGGGTGTTGTTTGCTTATTTTGATGCATCTATGGCTAGTATTAAGTGATATGAACCATAGAGAACTTGGAATACAGTAGGTTTAACACCAATATAAATATAGAATTGTTTCATTACAGTACCTTATGTGGTGGTTTTGTTTTCTTTCACTAACGGAGCTTATGAGATTTCCTGTTGAGTTTTGTGTTGTGAAGTTTTCAAGTTTTGGGTAAAGATTTGATGGACTATGGAATAAGGAATGGCAAAAGCCTAATCTTGGGGATGCCCATGGCACCCCAAGATATTCAAGAGTAGCCAAAAGCCTAAGCTTGGGATGCCCCCGGAAGGCATCCCCTCTTTCGTCTTCGTTCATTGGTAACTTTACTTGGAGCTATATTTTTATTCGCCACATGATATGTGTTTTGCTTGGAGCGTCTTGTATGATATTAGTCTTTGCTTTTTAGTTTACCACAATCATCCTTGCTGTACACACCTATTGGGAGAAGTCCACTTTATTAGAATTTGCTAGAATACTCTATGTGCTTCACTTATATCTTTTGAGCTAGATAGTATTTGCTCTAGTGCTTCACTTATATCTTTTAGAGCACGACGGTGGCTTAATTTTGAAGAAATTGTTGATCTCTAATGCTTCACTTATATTATTTTGAGAGTCTTTTAGAACATCATGGTATTTGCTATGGTTATAAATTTGGTCCTAGAATGATGAGCATCCAAGTTGGGTATAATAAAAACTATCATAGAAAGTGCATAAAACACTAGGATCAATTTGATGCTTGATAATTGTTTTGAGATATAGAGGTGGTAATGTTAGAGTCATGCTAGTGGGTAATTATGAAATTGATAAATACTTGTGTTGAAGTTGGCAAGTCCCGTAGCATGCACGTATGGTAAAAGTTGTGTGACAAATTTGTTGCATGAGGTGCTCTTTTAATTGTCTTCCTTATGAGTGGAGGTCGGGATCACGCGATGGTTAAATCCTACCAACCCTTCCCCTAGGAGCATGCGTAGTAGTACTTTGCTTCAAGGGCAAGTAGACTTTTGCAATAAGTATATGAGTTCTTTATGACTAATGTGAGTCCATGGATTATACACACTTTTACCTTTCCATCATTGCTAGCCTCTTCGGTACCGTGCATTGCCCTTTTCTCACCTTGAGAGTTGGTGCAAACTTTGCCGGTGCATCCAAACCCCGTGATACGATACGCTCTATCACACATAAACCTCCTTATATCTTCCTCAAAACAGCCACCATACCTACCTATTATGGCATTTCTATAGCCATTCCGAGATATATTGCCATGCAACTTTCCACCGTTCCGTTCCGTTTTTCATGACATGCATCATCATTGTCATATTGCCTTGCATGATCATGTAGTTGACATCGTATTTGTGGCAAAGCCACCATGCATAAATTTTCATACATGTCACTCTTTATTCATTGCCCATCCCGGTACACCACCGGAGGCATTCATATAGAGTCATATCTTGTTCTAGTTTTGAGTTGTAATTCATGAGTTGTAAATCAATAAAAGGGTTATGATCATAATTATTAGAGCATTGTCCCCAAATAAAAAAAGAAAGGCCAAAAAAAAGAAAGGCCAAAAAAAGAAAAAGAAA
Organism: Triticum aestivum; assembly: GCF_018294505.1. Taxonomy (NCBI): domain Eukaryota; kingdom Viridiplantae; phylum Streptophyta; class Magnoliopsida; order Poales; family Poaceae; genus Triticum; species Triticum aestivum. The sequence goes on from NC_057801.1 coordinate 385,254,705, forward strand.
AAAAGAAAGGCCAAAAATAAAAAGAAAGGCCAAAGAAAAAAAAAGAAAAAAATAAAATAAAAAGGGGCAATGTTACTATCCTTTTCCACACTTGTGCTTCAAAGTAGCACCATGTTCTTCATATAGAGAGTCTCATATGTTGTCACTTTTATATACTAGTGGAATTTTTCATTATCAAACTTGACTTGTATATTCCTACGATGGGCTTCCTCAAAATGCCCTAGGTCTTCATGAGCAAGCAAGTTGGATGCACACCCACTTAGTTTCTTTTGTTGAGCTTTCATACATTTATAGCTCTAGTGCATCCGTTGCATGGCAATCCCTACTCCTCATGTTGACATCAATTGACGGGCATCTCCATAGCCCGTTGATTATCCTTGTCAATGTGAGACTTCCTCCTTTTTTGCCTTCTCCACACAACCTCCATCATCATATTCTATTCCACCCATAGTGCTATATCCATGGCTCACGCTCATGTATTGCGTGAGAGTTGAAAAAGGCAGAAGCGCGATAAAATGTATGAACCAATTGCTTGGCTGAAATCGGGGTTGTTCTTGATGGGAGTATTTTGTGTGATGAAAATGAAACATAGCCTAACTATATGATTTTGTAGGGATAAACTTTCTTTAGCCATGTTATTTTGAGAAGACATGATTTCTTTGATTAGTATGCTTGAAGTATTACTATTTCATGTCAATATGAACTTTTATTTTGAATCATTTGGATCTGAATATTCATGCCACAATAAAGAAAATTACATTGAGAATTATGCTAGGTAGCATTCCACATCAAAAATTCTGTTTTTATCATTTACCTACTCAAGGACGAGCAGGAATTAAGCTTGGGGATGCTTGATACGTCCCCATCGTATCTATAATTTTTGATTTTTCCATGCTATTATATTACCCATTTTGGATGTTTATGGGCTTTACTTTACACATTTATATCATTTTTGGGACTAACCTACTAACCGGAGGCCTAGCCCGTATTGCTGTCTGTTTGCCTATTTCAGTGTTTCGAAGAAAAGGAATACCAACGGAGTCCAAACGGAATGAAACCTTCGGGAGCGTGATTTTTGGAACGAACATGATCCAGAGGACTTGGAGTGCAAGTCAAGAAGCAATCAAGGTAGCCACGAGGGTGGAGGGCGCCCCCCTACTGGACGCGCCCCCTATCTCGTGGGCCCCTCGGGCGTCCACCGACCTACTTCTTCCTCCTATATATACGCACGTACCCCGAGAACATCAAAGGAGCCAACGAAAAACAATTTCCACCGCCGTAACCTTTTGTATCCGCGAGATCCCTTCTTGGAGCCTTCGCCGGCGCTCAGCCGGAGGGGGAATCGACTATGGAGGGCTTCTACATCAACACCATAGCCCCTCCGATGAGTTGTGAGTAGTTTACCACAGACCTTCGGGTCCATAGTTATTAGCTAGATGGCTTCTTCTCTCTTTTTGGATCTCAAGACCATGTTCTCCCCCTCTCTTGTGGAGATCTATTCGATGTAACTCTTTTTGCGGTGTGTTTATCGAGATCCGATGAATTGTGGGTTTATGATCAAGTTTATCTATGAGAAATATTTGAATCTCCTCTGAATTCTTTTATGTATGATTGAGTTATCTTTGCAAGTCTCTTCGAATTATTAGTTTTGTTTGGCCTACTAGATTGATCTTTCCTGCAATGGGAGAAGTGCTTAGCTTTGGGTTCAATATTGCGGTGTCCTTACCCAGTGACAATAGGGGTTGCAAGGCACGTATTGTATTGTTGCCGTCAAGGATAACAAGATGGGGTTTATATCATATTGCATGAGTTTATCCCTCTACATCATGTCATCCTTCTTAATGCGTTACTCTGTTCTTATGAACTTAATACTCTAGATGCATGCTGGATAGCAGTTGATGTGTGGAGTAACAGTAGTAGATGTAGGAAGGAGTCGGTCTACTTGTCACGGACGTGGTGCCTATATACATGATCATGCCTAGATAATCTCATAATTATTCACTTTTCTAACAATTGCTCGACAGTAATTTGTTCACCCACCGTAATACTTATGCTATCTTGAGAGAAGCCACTAGTGAAACCAATGGCCCTCGGGTCTATCTTTTATCATATAAAGCTTTCAATCTAGTTTTATTTGCATCTTTACTTTTCCAATCTATATTATAAAATACCAAAAATATATTTATCTTATCATACTATCTCTATCAGATCTCACTTTCACAAGTGGCCGTGAAGGGATTGACAATCCCTTTATTGCATTGGTTGCGAGTTCTTTGTTTGTTTGTGTAGGTGCGTGGGACTTTTGAGGAGCCTCCTACTGGATTGATACTTTGGTTCTCAAAAACTGAGGGAAATACTTATGCTATTATTGCTGCATCACCCTTTCCTCTGCAAGGAAAACCAACGCAAGCTCAAGACATAGCAGGGGGTGGGGTGGGGGTGGCGGACGAACACTTGCGATGGAGGCGGTTTATGGGAGGGCAGGGGGGTCGGGCCGGTGGTTCGGCCGGCGGCCCGTGCGGTGTTCTGTATGGGAAGAATCAGAGACAATGAACAAGAACGGTTAGGAGACACAGGATCTTCATCCAACCGCCTGGAATGGTTGACTGACCCAAATGACGAAAGTCATGCGACGTGCATGCAAACATTCCTTTATATTCAGTACCATTATCATAGCTGCTTAGCACTGCTCCTGAATCCATTAAGCTAAACAACGTGCCACTCATAATTCCAAACTTGTTGCTCAAATATGAATCTGATATGATGCTGATATTACTAAAACAGATTATGTTTAATTGGTTAGCTATTGTTCCTACTTTACTTTCGAAAAGCATGTGCACCACATATAGAGAGACAGCAGGGAGTTGCATTCTTAGTGTGCTCTGGTTCATCATGTGTGGGGACTGCGCAACAAACATTTTATTATCCAAAATCTGCTTGCTCTTCTTTAGCATGTTCCTCTTCCGTTCTTATTTAATAAGTACTCTCTCCATTCCTAAATACAAGTCTTTGTATAGATTCCACCATGGACTACATATGGAGCAAAATGAGTGAATCTACACTATAAATATATCTGTATACATCTGTATGCGATCCATAGTGGAAATCCCTACAAAGATTTATATTTTGGAACGGAGGGAGTATGATAGTAGTACAGTATGTTCCTTGTAGTGAAGAGGAGCAGGGACATTTCCAGTGTAGAGGTCTATTCGGTCGGTTGTGATGGACACTTTCAACTCTTCGGGCCTCTTTGATTTGTAGTATTTTGTAAACATAGGAATAGGAACTGTAGCGGCCTTCCCACTTGAATCCTATAAGATTAGCAAGGAAATGCGGGGAATGTGTCGCCTTTGAGAGTTACACTGATATTAACAATACCGAACCTTCAGTTCAAGAGAGCTGGTATCTGAGGCCTTTCTAGCCGTACCAGCAATAGTAGCCTATATTTTCCAGCAAGTTCCACTTTGCTGATTTTACTTGTGATCCTTACGGTTTCCCGTTATATGTACACTATGATATGTGTAGCTGCTTTCTGTCGCACTAGCAGCAGTCCACTCTTGAAGCTAAACAACACACCAATCATAAGTCCAAAGCTTACTTCTTCAAATACGGATTGTGATATGATACTGATAATAGTGAATAGACACACATTTAATTGGTCAGGTAATGCTCCCACTTGATTTTCCAAATGCATGTGGCCACATATAGAGAGATAGCAAGGAATTGCATTTCTTTGGGCGTTGAGATTCATCATGAGTGGGCAACCAACATTGTATGCAAAGAAGTGGAACCTCAAGAATATGCTTCCTCTTATGTTCTTTAACATGTTCATGTTTTGTTATTCTGTATTTAGTACGTACATTATGTTCCTTTCCAGGAAGGGGAGCAGGGACATCTATAGTCAACAGCTGATAGAGTTGGCCAGTACGTGATCGATATGCTTTCAATTAGTAGCGACAATACAACACCGTATTTTCCAGCCAGATCCACTTTCTCGATTTATATATCCTGGTTATGGTGTACCCCATTTATGTACACTACGATCTGCCTAGTTGTTGTGTGCTCTTGTTATCGTAGTTTGGCAATAAATTCTCTATACAGTATATTATAAACCTATCATCTGCCAACTATCCTTACTTTTGGAGCCTATTTTTTGTGTACTTGTGCCAAATTATATTAATGCACGCACCATATTACAGCACACATGGGCTCTTTCATCAGAATCCAGTGATAGCACACAAGGACCTATATTAGAATATCCTTTGCATTACAAAGATAATCTCACTACTATTTATGTTATCATGCTTCTCAGATATTATACGTAATCACAGTGAATATCAGAATTCGTGCATCAGAAGAATATTGTGGAACACTGCAACGGCTTACAAAATTGGCACCAAGGCATTGAGTGCCATTCTGGATGCAATGAAACTCACACGCTCCCCACCTATAGATTCTTGTTCAGAATATGATCCTAATGAGTATTCTGACCTCGAGGAGTCAAAGGCAGATGGCCTGTCCGGTTCACCCATCAAGGTGCATGTTCTAATTTGGCAAGGTTTTATTGATCGCGTGTATCTTGCATAAGGTGTCTTGCATTTCTTCTACTTTGTTGCACCGCCATCTGCTTAGTTTACTCATCATATATGTCAAGATGGCATGCCCATCCATTATCAATATATATTCTATCTATCATCATACCATGTTTTTTCACTCAAATGTTGTTCTTGTTCATTAGACATCAAAAAGGAAAAGGGTGATTGCCGAACCTGAAGGAGCACCAGCAAAGTCCTTGAAAAGTGTGGTGGTGCCGGAGAAATCGGACAACACCCCACTTATGTTGGTTGTACATCCAGTGACACAAAACGTAGGACCAACTCTAGCAGACTGTACCCATACTTCACAGGCCACACCACTAGCCCCACCACACAGGACCTGCACTCCAGCAAAAGGTATGCCGATTTCAGTTGCCATAGCACTAACCGTACCACAAAAAAATCCCACTCCAGCAAAAAGTATAGCAAGTCCACCAGTCGAAGACCTATCCCAACTGCAGAGACGGCCAATTCATGTAGATTGGAACCCCATTTCAGTTATCCCTAGTTTAAAAGACAATGCTTTCAATGCTGTTAGGGACTACGTGCATATATTCCCATAATGGGAAGATTATAGTGAAGATAAACACCATTTTCACATCTTCTTGTCCCACTTACGTGTAAGTGCTATTATTCATGGTGATTATTTTCCTGTTTTCTTCTGATTAAACACATGAATGATTTACATTACATTATTGTAAGTAGGTGAGGGTCAATCTGGATGGTCATGACGAGCAAAGCTTGCTTGCACTTTTCAAGGAAGCATTGCAGCAGTATCGGTGTCACCTGAGGAAATCACACTTTGATGGCAAGTCTATATATGATTTTATGGTGAAGTCTCATGTGCTAAATTTAGAAGACATTGAATGGAAAAACCTTGTTATGCACTGGTCTTGTTCCCAGGATGATGTATTGTCTATGATATCACATGACAATTTGAACTTCTACTTTTCCGCATGTGCCTTACGGATCTCTTTTGCAGGAAATCTGCTCGAAGAAGAATTCCAGTTTGAAAAGGATGACATGATATCGCAAATATGCTGCCCGCTGCTTTGCTCTTGTTAGCACCCGTTGTCCTGTATCACTGTACTTGCATTCATACCTAGTTCATTATGTGACAACAGTATGCATGGTAGCTTGCTTCTCAATTGTTTGCTCCAAGTTATCTGATCTGTATGAATGGTTACATTAGTGTAGAATACATCCAATGCCAATGAATTTTTTTAGCTCTACATTGTTCTTGTAAGTACCTGCTATCCTTTATCAGTGTACTTATATTGACAGCTAGTTGTTCATGTACCATCACTCTGCAGCTTATTTTCCTTTTCCCTCCATTTTCTACACATCAGATCTATATTTACTCTTACCATAAGGTTAGATAACACCGATGCTACTGAAGAAGTTTAGCTCTGCATTGCTCTTGGTTGTACCTTTTGCCTATATTGATGTACTTACATTTATAGCTACTTGGTTATGTAGCATCACTCTTCATCTTATCTTAAATATTCTCCATTTTTTCTTATATTATCGCATCTATATTTACTCTTAACAAAATGTAGAATAAAGGCAATGCTTATGAAGAATATTATGTGGTAAATTTCTTGAATTGCCCCCCCCCCATCAGCATGGACAAGGGCTTTATAGAGCCTGTCTTCACCACTAATGTAAGTTTGTCCTTCTCAAGCCTTCAAACTTTGTTGTGTATATTTTGTTAGGCATGACTGCAACAGCTGTTTATTTTTGGTGTTTGCATCAAATTGCATGTTTAAAGTTTATTATGTAGTTCATAAACAAAAGTTTGTCCTTCTCAATTTAAGTTTTCAGTTGTACAACCAAGTTCCTTCTTCATACAATGTAAATTAATCTATATAGAGCAAGTGATCTTCTTTTGCACTCCATGTATGCTTCTGTTCTTGATCCATAATCCAGTGGTGTGGTGAACCTACCCACTACAGCACAATGTCATATTCTGCGAGGTCTTAACTATGAAAAATGTCATACCATTATACTATTATTTAAATTGTCTCTTTATTTGGCAATCTGAAATGGGATAAATTGACACCACACTAACAATTGATACTTATGAGTTCTTGATCTGTAATCCAGCGGTGTCGTGAAGCTGCCAACTCCTTCACAATGTCATTTCCTGCCATGTCTTAACCTGAACAATACCATATTGTGTTAATGCTATTTTAAACTGTGTCACTTTATTCGTCAAAAAGAAATGTGATGAATTGTCGGCACTAATACTTCTATTTGCAAAACCTGTCATCTGTCTGCTTCTTTCTCTTTCAGAGTGAGGAGGATATAAGCATCAAACAAGCACATTCTCATCAGCTTGCTTAGCTGCTTGCGCTGCAGCTCCCGAGCAGGGCTAACCTTTCTTGAACTCTATTGAAGTGTTGTCGGTTTTGTATATTATTTTGTCGGCGTGTTTATTTGCACTGGTGGCGATCTTTGATGCCCATTGTATGTAATCTACTGTCTGCTTGTGCTTTATTATCACAATGGCGAACTTTGATGCCCAGTGGATGTAATATGCCATAATTTCTTTATTGTATAGTCTAGATTTTTTATTATTCATGATGCTGCAGTTATTTTACTGTATATATATGTATCCTGTCTTCGCAATAAAGTAGCCAAACCGTAAAATTACGGTACATAATTGGGCCGTCATGCAAATCACTATGTACGATCCGCATCATGGGCCCAGTCATCTTCTTCCGTTAATAGGCCTAAATGTAAACTGGCCCACTAGTAGTTTGGGGCCTTTAATAGGCCGAGTAAACCGTTGGCCCTATTTTTGCAAGAAAATTCAATGGGCTTTTAGTAGGGTGAAAAGTAGGTTGGGCCTGAAACGTGCCAAACAGCTCATGGGCCGACAATAGGCCGAAATAGAGCCCGGCCTAGGATTGTGCCAATGACATCACGGGCCGTTAACATGCCAAAATTGTCTCGGTCCTTGTTTGGCCCAACCAGATTATTGGCTGTGAGTAGGCCGGATGCAAAGCGGGCCATAGTTAGGCCCAACTATATGACGGGCTTTTAACAGGACAAAATAAATATAGGGACAAAATGTTAAATGGGCCTTTAACAGGCCAAAACTAATATCAGTCTGTATTACTAAATGGGCCTTTAGCAAACAGAAATCCTGACCGGGCCTCAAGTGGGCCCAAAAACACAGTGTCTAGTTGATGGGCCGAATCTGATATCGGTCATAATTTAGCGCAAAGGCTCTTAAAGGGCCGGATCTGGTCTAGGCCGTAATATGGACCAAAACGTGGTAGGCTATTAACGGACCAGATCTCATATGGGCCTTTATTAGGCCCAGAACTTGGCAGGATGTTGATGGACCGGATCAAATATGGGCCGGCATTTGGCCCAAAATGTGGCAGTCCGTTAACGGGTTGGCCCACTAGTGTCCTCAAAATCTTGCGGGCCTTTAGCTGGGCTGACCCATTATGGTCTGCAAAATTGGGCCTTTAGTTGGTCTGGCCCATTATGGTTTGCAAAATCTTGTGGGCCTTTGGTTGGGCCGACCCATTTAATCTTTATGGGCCACTTTTGGGCCTGTCCACGTGTCAACATATCATAGGCGCATCTTGCCCATTGGATGAGTGACACCTGTGCCAATGCGGAGCTGACACGTGGTTTCGTCGGCCAATGAGAATTTTACACGTGGAAAATCGGCATTGGTCGTGGATGTTAGCGGGTTATCGGATCCAAAATCGGACCTGATAGCTTAACTGCGACCCGTTACGGTGGATGCCACATGTCGGTCACCCTTGACGAAAGCACTTCCATGACGCGGCATTTATCGTCATGGAAGTGGACACTTCCGTGATGATAATTTTGGTAATGTCATGGAACACTTCTACGACAGCACAGGTATGACTATCTTGATTCTGTCATAAAATCTTCATGGATGTACATGCATGACAGAAAACGTGACCTACTATGACAAACACATATCATCATGGAAGTGTATTTTTTTGTAGTGTTACTAGATGTTAATAAGTGTAGTTGATGAGTTATGCACATGGCCACTTAATTATACAAACGTGTGCGCATGCAGTTTCCACTAGATCCTGCTAATCACTGAAATTGACGAGGGAAAAGTTCAAGTACTGGACTCACTACTTAATCGTGAAGGGGATGCTCGACAGGTATTTTCAATCATTACCGCACTATGTCGGCCTCTTTAGTTTATTTCCTAATATCAACTAATTGATAACTCCTTTATTCATTTTCTTTCTCGGGCAGGGCTTGGCAAAAGTTCATCAAGGAGGTTGTCGGCCCATGGAAACAAGAACTGCAATGGGTGCGACCCAGGGTTAGTACTAGCTACATCCAGGCATCTCTTTAATTCTAGTTTCAATACTATTATTATGCTTGATTGATTATTATCTAATTGAATTATATTCTCATAAAGTGCATGAGGCAGGCGTCGGGGTATAATTTATGTGCATTCTACGTTTGCGAGAACATTCACTTTACAATAGAAAGGAGGAAAGGTGCAAGAGATGTTTTGGTACGTAAACACAATTCACAATCTTTTTTATCATGATCTAATATATATATATATATATATATATATATATATATATATATATATATGCACAACTAATATATTCATGATCTCCTTCTTTAAAGATGACCGAGATGCGGGATAAGCTCCTACCAACGAATCGCATACGAGCACTTCAAGAGGAAATAGCGGGATTTTTGCTTGACCAGGTCATAGATCCCGAAGGAGAATACCATTACATGTAATGCCTGCATGTAATGATCTGCAAAGTGTAGGATAAATTGTATATACCAAATTGTATATATATATATACATATATCTGTGTGTGTGTGTGTATGCATGGTCGTACGAGAAATTCTGTGATATATATATATATATATATATATATATATATATATGATTGGTTCTACGAGAAATTCTATTTATATATGCATAACGTGTACAATACGTAGTAGCGTAAAATATGTTTGAAATGAAAAGGAATTAAATGGAAAACACAAAATTAAAAGAAAAAACCATAAACCCCTAAACCTTTTGGTCCCGGGTTGGTGTTACAAACCGGGACTAAAGGACCCGCAACCCCCGGCGCGGGCTCGTGCCATGTGGTCGGCCTTTGGTCCCAGATCGTGACGAACCAGGACTAAAGTGGGGGGGGGAGGGGCTTTAGTCCCAATCCTTTAGTCCCGGTTGGTGAACCGGGACTAAAGGCCCTTACGAACCAGGACTAATGGTCAATTCTGCACTAGTGAACAGAGCCTAATTAACTAAATACAAAGATTAACACAAAGTCACCTTCTAAGGAAACAAAATCACTACACCTACAAGTATAAAGATTTACCCTATACGCATCAAGGGACATCATCTAGTCCAATGGCCTCAAGAAGCCACCCGCATGGCAAGCTGGAGTACCAGCCGGTCTAGGCATCCCATAACACGCATCACATGTGCACGCTTTAGGATCTTCCGCCGCCATCTTTCGTCATCCCGTCTTCAGGAGGAATCATTACATAGAACTTGCTAGTCACATCTGCCGTCAATGTCACCTCAATACCAGACAACGCCACCAGCCTGCGCGCGCCCATCAAATTGCATCCAACTCTAAGACTCCTGCTCCACACTACCGAGATCCACCGTCTCCAATGTGGTCGATGTAACACCGCTTGACATGTTGGCCCCTCTGTAAGTGCTAAATTAGGCATATCTCAAGGTATGGGTTCTAAGCTAGGCATCTTGGAGCGATGGTAACATGGACACACGATTTTACCCAGGTTCAAGCTCTCTCGAAGACATAATACTATACATCCTACTTTTGATTATAATGATGTGGAGGATAGTACATAGGACATGTATCTACCACAAGATTGTATGATTCTAATGATCTTGAATATGATCTATCGACTAGCCTGACCTCGGCTTATATAATGCAACGGAGGCCTAGGATAACAAGAGTCCTCTTCTTGTGTTCCAAGTTTTATGGAGTCTTCCTTGTATACGTCACGGGCTGCGTGAAAAAGCCCATTAGTGAACCGCCATGGGGGTCCTCGGCCTGACCCATCTGATCGGGAGATGATGTGGTGAGTATCCCCTAGTCCAGGACACTGTCAGTAGCCCCCTGAACTGGTCTTCAAGTTGGGGACACTCCTCGGTTCTTCCGAATTGTTCTTCATCTTCGGCCGTTGGTTTTGAAAGCTGGTTCAACAAATATTCTCATCTCCGATCTCGAGAATTGCTGTTTATCTGAAGAGTTCACACGTCGGGTATGCGACGAATTCACATGTTGGTCATCCTAGGAGCCCCCTTAAGTTCTTGTCCTTTATCAATGCCTTGTTATTTTTACATCACACCTCGGGTTCGAAGTATTTTCCGTGCAGCGTTGTATTTTTGAGCCAAGCTCCAACACCGAATTTCATCTAATGAGTCATAGACCACATCAGCCTTGAATTATTTTTCAAGGAGGTTAGTCGAGCTTAACGCCAAAAATGTTCTCAAAGGAGCCACTCACTTGTAGCCCAGCTTTATGCCAGACTGCTTCGAGGTGGTGCACCACCTCGGTCTTGGGTCGATTTCTTGCGGAATTTATTTCAATCGGTGTAATTTATTTACTAATGAGATGTATAGCTAGTAGCCCTCAAGGTGTGTGTCATCCTAAAACCCGAGATGCACCTAAAGGATAAATCAAATATGTTGATCCCAGTAGCCCCTGAGACTCAGGTCGATTCGCGAAATTGGCCTGATGATCAAATCCTTGCTTGATAGCATACTTAGGAACGGAAACATGGTGCAATAGCTCCTGAGAGTCAGGTTGGGTGCGGCCGACCAACCCGAGGATCGTAATCTCCTGGGAAACCGTATTGCACTTTTAAATTTACTGAATTGAATCGTCAATGCAGTAGCCCCCGAGACTTGGGTAGGGCAACATGTCCGATCCTAGGATCGAATCTCCTCAGGAACTACTCAAGATGTTGTGTGTGTTTCATCAATGCCGAGGTGCAGGTCAGCAGGAAAGATGCCGAGCTGCAGGTTGGAAAAGATTTCCCGAACTGATTACGCAGGGTGCCTCGGTTAAGAGGATGTCCCATGCCCCGAAAAAACATAAAAAATAGTCTAAAAGTGCCATAGGCTTGAAAAACCCATAAACTTATGTAAAAACTTTATGTCTAAATTAAATCATGTTTTCTTTTGCAAATTGAAAATTCGTATTAAAACTAGTTTGTGCTTCCATCGTGCTTTAACATGATACATCCAATCTCCAGACTTCATGTGGGTCAGCCTTAAACTTCAACTCCTTTCCCGAAGGCCGAGTGATTCTCATTAGGCCAGTTTAGCGAACTAAACATGATCGGCTTTAGAGAGAAACCAGGCTATCCAGCTACTGACCACACACTCGTGTTGGAATAAGGAGTAGTATAAAAATACTTTGCAATGACTTAGAAGAAAAAAATATATTATAAAACAACTCATATAAATTCAAGAGCCCCTAGTTAACATGGGGAAAATAAGTGTTTTTAACAAACAATTTTTTTGTTTAAGACAAATATAATGCTTGGTTGGACCAAACAATTTTTTGTTAAATCAGAGCGTGAAAGTGACTTAGCTGGCTAATGTGCTCGACGTTGATGACGCGGTCCGGGCTTGTGGCAGGGTGAACCCTCATTCCAGCTTTCGTGATGAAGCTGGTCAGCTGGTGATGCAGAAGTCTCCGAAGTATGTTGATCAAGAGATGGAAAGCCCCCGGTCCAATCGAGCTGATGGTGCAGGTCGGTAATTTGATGTTGCAGCCCCCATACCAGCCAAGGTGTCGAAGCAGGTTGGCGTGGTGGACATCGGCTTGATGAAGTGACCGTGCGGCGATGCCGGCGTGCCAGACCTATGCAATTCGTCTGGCAACGATGTTATCTTGATGATTTTTTGGCCTTCAGGATGCCAAACTCATGGTCGGCTCGCCGAGGTGATGATCCGAGGTGGTTTTTGTCGGCTCAATAAAGTGATGGTGCAATTGATGTTGTCGCAGGTCAGTAGCCATGGAACAACGTGATCGAGCCAGTTTGACACCGGCGCGATGGTGAAGTTACATAAAAATGGCTTAAAATTTGTAGACTTGGGAACAAAACACAATACTCTAGAAAAAATTCCTTCAAAAAGGACATCCCATAACCCATTCATGAAAAAGATGAACTTGGGTCAGATTCGTTTTCGTGCTGAAAACAGATCCGAAATTAATGCACTCATGAGACGTTTTCTGGAGTTTGAACGGTCGGATCGAGATGAAATGTTGAGAGGTGGTTGATATATGAATTTCTGCAGCCGATGAAGGTTGGATTTTCCTAAGGATGTCTGAGATGGATGATGGTCTCCTCGCCCCAAACTCGTCCAGACTCCCCTCCAGATTCGACAGGGCTCTGGTATATCGTATATTGCTTGAGATTCCTCCATCGGAACACGATAAAATTTTACACGGTTGTTCTAGACTCAGTTCCGCACAATTTCATCAAAGCAATTGTCAGAGTGACACTCGAGCAGGCGGGAATGGCGAGGACAAATCCGCCATCCTAAAACCTACACGATCGCGTGAGGGCAAAGTTGAGTTGAGCCCGTGAGCTCCATGGACGAATTCCTCCATGATCTTGATAGAGATCGGAGTTGAAGTTGATGAAAGCACCCGTATGATCTTGACGATCCGACTTGGAGCGTAGTCCTCGGTCCAGCCGAGGTGACCAGCCAAGCCAAAGATGAAGATGCCGACATTGGTGATGCAGCTCGGTTTTGACGCGTAGATCGCACCGCGGCAACTACCAGTGGGAACCTGCATGGGCCACCAATGTGAGTGCTAAATCCGGCATATCTCGAGGTAGGGGTCCTAAGTTAGGCATATTCGAGCGATGATAACATGGACACGGGATTTTACCCAGGTTTGGGCTCTCACAAAGAGATAACACCGTACATCCTGCTTTTGATTGTATTGATATGGGGGATAGTACATAGTACATGCATCTACCATGAGATTGTATGATTGTAATGATCTCAAATATGATCTGTCGACTAGCCTGGCCTTGTCTTATATAATGTACCAAAGGCCTAGGATAACAAGAGTCCTCATCGTTTGCACCAAGTTTTATGGAGTCTTCCTTGTATACGTCATGGGCTGCCTGAAGAAGCCCATTAGTGAACCTTCATGGGGGTCCTTGGCCCGATCCACTTCGCCAGGAGACGACATGGTGATTATCCCTAGTCCAGGACACCATCACCCTCAAGTGAACCTCTGCTCCAAAATGATGCCCACAGGAGGAGGAATGACACCATAGTCTTTGTCATCATGCAATCTCGGAGACCCAGACCTAGGGTTTCCTCCAGAACAGCTTCCCCTTGAGGAAGAGGGGCATGTCATCTACAGTTGCTCATGAACCCAAGCGGTGCCCATCGCCATATAGCTCTCATGACAACGCCTTCAAGAAGGTCACAACACCATTAGCGTTGTCGCTGCCCTAGGGATTTCACCCGAGAGACTATGAGGTGGGTAAAGGTAGGGCGGACTCCAACGACGTCTCCAGGAAGAAAAATGTTACCCTCGGGCACCGTCGCCGTCGTGGCCGGCAGGAGCTGACCATTACCCCAATTCAGATACCCACCTCCTGCTCTGTCCCATTCCGGTGACCAGCTAGTAGTGCGGCCATGTCCGGTAAGACAGAGTGCATGTAGTAGGGAATGGAGGGAGAAGCAGCTCGGCACCGTTGGCCACTGGGCTGGCGATCCACAACATCAACCCATCGGTGGATCGTCAGCCACCTGATCTGATCCCTGGCTGCCCACCCGCCCCACCATGCCACTGTTGGATTTCAGGTTCTGGCAAAACCCTTGAGGTTCGAACACTGGGATGCGCACGAAGATTTCCCCTACCGAATCACGCTCTCAGCCTTGCCGCGATCTCTAAGCTAGCTCGATGAACTCACAACATAAGAGACACAAGATTTATACAGGTTCGGGCCACTGTTGTGGTGTAATACCCTACTCCTGTGTGTGGTGGTGGATTGCCTCTTGGGTTGATGATGAACAGTACAAGGGAGAAACAACCTCCTGAGGAGAGGTGTTCTTGTGCTTGGCGAACTTGTGCAGATGAGGATGATCTGGATGTGATCCATCCGCTTCTACTATGGTGGCTAGTCCTATTTATAGAGGCCCTGGTCCTCTCCCCAAATATTGAGTGGGAAGGGATCCAACAACGGCCAATTTGAAAGGGGACAGCTAGTACAAGCTATCCTGACTAAAGGTGGTCTTCGCCTGTCAAAGGCGCTGGTGGTGACGTTGTCTTGGGCTCCACGATGACCTCCGTCCTGCCGTCTTGCTGGTCTTGGTCTTGTTGCACTGATATGGAAACCTTTGCTTGCTACCTCGGTACTCCGGCCTGCACTTGCCCCCTTAGCACCAAAGGGGAAAGAAGGACACTGCGCGCGCTGGTGCCCGCCTGGCCTTGGTCGTCATGGCTTGTGTCATGGGAACCTCACGAGGTACCCCTTGCCTTGATCTCTCCGCCTCCTCGCGAGCCTGCCTGGTGAGGCTGTTCCTGAGGAGGCCTTGTGTCATCTGCCCCACGAGGCTTGGCCCCTCGCGAGGGTCTTGAGTGTTGGTTGATGAAGATGGGTCGTGCTGGGCCACTGGTGGAGCCACGCCGTGGGCCACAGGCAGGCAAGTCTGGGGACCCCCATTCCCAGAACGTCGACAGTAGCCCCCAGGCCCAAGGCGCGCTTGGACTTGGCTTAGCTGTGAAGCCAAAGGGCAAGTGCGGAGCGCCGCAGGCCCCAACAGCCTGCAGCCCTGGTTGACGCGTGGTGACTGGTTGGAGGGCGTCTCCGCTTCCCCATGCTGCCTGGGCAACTGCCCGACTTGACGAGTCCCTGTTGCATGCAAAAAGGGTCATCATTACCTGCGATCGTGGAGGTCGACGGTTGGCCTCCCTTGGGCTATAAATGAGGAGGGGCGAGAGCCCCCGTCGCCCATCTCTCCCTGCTCCGCTTGCTTCTTCTTCCCTGCTCCTCCTCCAGTCTTGACACCAATGGCATCGATCCGTAGATTCTCGGCCGAAGAGAAAGGGAAGGCTCCTCGGGTCGGACTCGATCCGCTCCCGCCGAAGAAGAGGCCGGTCCACCGCCGCTGCGGTGAGGTCGTGGGGCTGGAGATGATGAGGCCTTGGTGCGAGCGGGCACCTCCTGGGTACCCGCTACTCTAATGCGCCCCAGCCGAGGGCTCCGAAGAAAGGGCGGCCAGTGACACCGCCTGCGCCGCAGCCGAGGTCGGCGTGCTATGGTAGCGTGCGCTGTCGCCCCCAGAGTCCACGCCGCGCACTCCTCTCGCAAGCTCGTGCTGCATGCAGCGATGCCTCCAAGCACCTGGATCCACCTTCCTTTGTTCTTCTCCACCGAGATGCCACCGAGGGGGCCTCTCAAGCTTTGGCTGCAGCACACCGACTGTGGCGCTCCGGCGATCGGAGCAGAGGTTGAAGTCGTTTCCATTGGCAAGATCTTCATGACCCTGGGCTGGGGCGAAGTCGCCTGGGTCTGCCGAACAGGGGGGCCCTCGTGATCCATTTTAAGTACGATGGCGCCTCCACATTTTCCTTCAAGGTGTTCGACACAGAAGGCCGCCGCCTAGAGTGCTGCCACGGAGGGGGGCAGTCAAGAGATCGACGCGGCTGGGGCTGGGCCTGCCGTGCGCTCCCCCGATGGCTCCTCCGGCAGCAGCAGCGACGCTTGGGAGTCCAGTGACTCTCCCAAACTCTTCAAGACTCCGGAGATGAGCGACGTCAGCTACGCGCCCCCGAGCTCTCGCCGTGCTCTGGGCAAGGTGGCAGCATCGGGCCATCGCCACCGCTGATCTGGATGGGGTTGGCGCCAACCTCCCGTGGCCCATTGTTGATGATGGCGTCGGCCACGAAGGCGTGTGTAGTTAGGGCTCCTTAGAGTTCCTTTCTTTTGTTCCCTGCGAGGAATCAAGAAACACCCCTCGGGGGCGTGTAAGGGGTCTGCGATGTCTTTTGTTGATGTTATCCTTATAATGAAATCGCGCGAGTGTTGGTCCTGTCCCGGCTTGGTTCCCCCTTTCTAACCTCGCGACAACTTGGTGCTCTATGCTGACAGGTCCTGGTCCCCAGGCAGGCTGTAGCCGCCGCTCGTATGCCAGGTCGCGATGCCGTGGTCAAGGCCAGGAGGTGAGCGGCCCAAGGTCCAGTAAGAGCCCCTGAGGCGCGATGCTCAGGAGATCCCCTTTAGCGTGCAAGCAGCCGCCGAGAGGTGAGAAAGGAAGGCAATGTTGCCACCACAGGGCCGCATCAAGTGAGAGATTCCGTGTTGTAACGATTAGCTGTTCCAGGCGTGAAACTTATCTCGGCAATCTGGAGTCGTTCCCTTGCGTTGCGCCAGACTTGTGCGTCGGCAGCCGCGGTGCAGCTAGGTTAGGCCCCTGCGAGCTTCCCCCTTCTCCCCCGCACTCTCCTTCATGCTCTACATCCTCAGGTCCCGGCCCTCGAGCGAGCTTAGCCGCCGCTGGTATGCCAGGTCGCGATGCCGTGGTCAAGGCCAGGTGGTGAGGGCTGGGGAGCCAGTAAGAGCTCCTGAGTCGCGATGCTCAGGAGCCCCCCTTTTAACGCGCAAGCGGATCACATGGGAAAGAGAGGGAGGTCGTGGTGCCGCCCGCTGAACTCCTCAGGAGGTTCCTGTAAATCAGCACGAGAAAAGCACGGGTTGCCATTATGATTGCCAGCCGGCCATTGGTTGCTCCGAGAGAGAGGTGAGGGCACTGAGGGTCTAGTGAGGTGACACGCGCGGGGCTGCCGCGGGCTAGGGCTCGACCGCTCAGATTTGTCGGCGTTGCAGGGACGGACCCGTGAGCAGCGCCTCCCGTGGTAGGTGTCAATCGAGCAGGTGATAATCACAGGTAGATTAGGCATGAAAGGCAAATCAGCTTAGGTAAATGCAGAATGGATACATGCCACTAGGTCAGGCCCAAGCGGCCTGGGGATGATGCGGCCCGAGGGGCGCCCCCAGTAAGGTAAACTAAAGACATAAAAAGAGATACATGCCGCGCGGACGGACCCACGTGGCCTGGGAATGATGCAGCACTGAGGGCGCTCCCAGGTAAAATGAACTTGGGAGATGTCACTTGGTTCCGTTGTAGAGGGGGGTGTTGGGGTAGCTGAAGATGCGCGGTGAAGGGGCCGGCCCTCATGAGCCATCGGGGCCCTGAGCCTCAGGAGGCTCTAGGGGTCCAGGTGCTTCCTTGAGGACCGTCTCCATCTCCGCTAGGACCACGTGGTGCCTGGCCTCCTGAGCCGCCAGAATGCTCTGCAGGTGACGCTGGTAGGTGGCAGCCGTGTTCGGCAGGCTGAAAGGCATGCGAACATAGCTGTGCAGCGGACCCTCGCAGCGTCCCACGCGTGAAGGCCAGAAGCGCTCATGACATGCGGCTCGGTTGAGCCCTGGGATGTCGACGTAGACATGCAGCCCACCATCCTCGCCTGGATTGGGAGCCGCACCGGGCAAGCGGCGGTTGCCGCGCATGGCCCTCGCTTCCTGAAGCTCCTGAATGGTCTTGGCAATGAACTCCTGAACATTGGGCTTTCCCTGCCCTATGCCTTCCTGAGGGAAACGTGTCGTGAAGCATGCCTCCAAGTGGTGCCCGAGCGCCTCCCTTGTGATGTTGGTGTGGTCTGAAGCCCTCCAGAAGAGAGCCCCCGAGCCCTGCCCGAGGAGGGCGCCAGGTGCGCCTTCCTATGCGATGGAAGGAGGTGCCCCAAGCACGGGCGCTGATCCTGACGCGGCACCACCCGAGGTGCCGACCTCCTGAGGCCTTGTGCGGAGCGGTTGCTTCTTCTTCTTGGGGATGGCCTCCGGAGGGTTCTCGCCCCTACTGTCCGGGTCCTCGATTGCTGCAGCTTGGAAGGCACGCTCAAGGGAGCACACCGCATCTCTCTCTTCGCAGGGGACCGTGGTGATTCCGCTGTTGCCTGGCATGTTGAGGACGTTGTAGCCGTGGTGGGTCATTGCCATTAACTTGGCCAGGGCCGGATACCCGAGGTTGGCATTGTACGGTAGGTGGATGTGGGCGACGTCGAAGTCGATGAGCTCGGTGCGGCAGTTGTTGAGCTTCTCGAAGGTGACAGGGAGGCGGACCTGCCCTGTCGGGGTGGTGGAACCGTCGGTAACTTCTGAGAAGGGTTTGGTAGGCTGAATTTGATCATATGGCACTTGAAGGTTGTCGAACATCTCAACGGACAAGACGTTAAGCCCTGCACCGCAATCGATGAGGGTCCTGGTGACTTGCACATTGCTGATGACTGGCGAGCAGAGCATTGGGAGAACGCCAGCAATAGCCGCACGCTTGAGTTGATCTGCTGAGCTGAAGGTGATGGCGCACTTGGACCACCTGAGCGGGCGCGTGGCCTCGATCCTAGGAAGGGCTGCATTCACCTCGCGAGCAAACTGCTTGAAGATGCGCTGAGACGCTGGGGCCTGAGCTCCGCCCAAGATGCAAGCAATACCATGCGGCTCTTGGAAGCCCCCAGCCCCCTCGTCCTGATGATGGTCGTCATTCCTTCTTGGTGGCGGCAGCGGAGGAAGGCCTGTGTTACCCTGGGGGGCGGTCCTCACAAGGCTGATCCCTCCAAGCACCCTCGCGAGGCTGGTCCCTCCAGGCGCCCTCGCGAGGCTGGTCCTGCCAGCGATCCTCACGAGGTCGGTCACACCACTCCTGACGAGGGCCTCGGTCGTCCCATCGTCCTCCTCCACGTCCTCCTCCTCGGTCGTAGCCCTGGTCGTTGCGCTCGAGGCGTCGACCGAAGCGTCCTTCTCGAACGGCCCTGAGCTCCTGGCAATCGTTGGTGTTGTGGGTGTGGAGGTTGTGGTAGGCGCAGAACGGTTGGCTGCCCTTGGACGACTCCGGCTGGTCCCTGCCGCGCTTCGTGTCTGGTTCTCTCGCGAGCACGGCTACTCCCTTGCGCTTCACGTCCTTGGCCTTGGTCTTCTTTTCTTCTGAGTCGGCAGCTGGGAGCTCGAGGAGGGAGAGGCATCCTTCTTCAGCTCTTGCGCACTTGGTCGCCAGGTTGAACAGCTCCAGGGATGTGCACAAATCCTCGTGGATGGCGAGCTCCTCCTTCATCTTGACATCATGGACGCCATCAGAGAACGCTGAGATGATGGCCTTGTCCGTCACCTTGGGGATCTTGAGGCGGACGTTGTTGAAGCGCTGGATGTATTTCTGCAGGTTCTCCCCAGGCTGTTGCTTGATGCGGCGCAGGTCACCCGCGGCCAGGGGGCAGTCGCGAGTGCCCTGGAAGTTGGTGATGAAGCGACTGCGCATCTCGTCCCAGGAGGAGATCGAGCCGGGAGGCAGGTTTAGGAGCCACGAGCGGGCACCGTCCTTGAGCGCCTAGGGAAACCAATTCGCCATGACTTTCTCATTGTCGTTGGCCGCCTCAATGCTCAGCTCATAGATCTGCAAAAACTCCGCGGGGTCGGGGGTGCCGTCATAGCGAGGAGGCAGGTCCGTCTTGAACTTCCTGGGCCAGGCGACGCTACACAACTTGGGGGTGAAGGCGCGGCAGCCTGCTGTGGTCACCGGGGCCCTTTGCTGACGTGGAGCTTGCTCTTGACGGTACCCGCGCACCTCCGCCACAGGCAGCATGCGGTCTTGTCGCACTGGTGCAGGGAGCACAGGGGCGCCTTCTTGAGGCCGGGGGATTTCTTGACAGCTTCCTTCTTGTCGTGCAGGCGCCGGATGCGGTGGGTCACCCCCAAGGGTCGCGCGCCTTGGCGCCAAGGCGCCGTCTTGGGGCAGAGATGGTGGAGGCGCTCCTTGAGCCACGTCACCCGCACCTGGCGGAGGGCGAGGCAGCGAGAGGGATGGCGCGGGAGAGCCACCTGCGGCGCTGACGAGCTCGGTGATGCGAGCGAGCCATTCCTTGTAGAGGTCGTCGACGGGGCGGTAACGCAGGAGCTCGCGTGCCATGAGCAGCGTGGCCTGCACGTCCGTGGGGGCGCGACGAGCGTGGGACGATGAGCCAGCTGGGGTCAGCGACGGAGTGGCAGTGCGGCCGTCCCGCCGCGCCGAGGGGTGCAGCGAGGATGTTTGCTGCTCGTTACCCGCCGGGCCGGTAGCGGTGTTGGCGGCAGGCGACGGAGAACGACGGGGAGGTCCGCCGACAGGAGCCATCTGGGCAACGCATGCAGCGAGAGCGGTCCGGTGCTCAGCACGGGCTCGACAGGCGTCAGACATGGATGCGATGAAGCGATGGGACGCGGATCAGCAGAAAGAAGACTTCGACGCACCCCTACCTGGCGCGCGAAATGTCAGATTTCGGGTTCCGGCAAAACCCTTGAGGTTCGAACACTGGTGTGCGCATGAAGATTTCCCCCTACCGAATCATGCTCTCAGCCTCACCGCGATCTCTAAGCTAGCTTGATGAACTCACAACACAAGAGACACAAGATTTATACTAGTTCAGGTCACCGTTGTGGTGTAATACCCTACTCCTATGTGTGGCGGTGGATTGCCTCTTGGGCTGATGATGAACAGTACAAGGGAGGAACAGCCTCCTAAGGAGAGGTGTTCTTGTGCTTGGCGAACTTGTGAGGATGAGGATGATCTGGATGTGATCTGTCCGCTTCTACTGTGATGGCTAGTCCTACCTATAGAGGCCCCGGTCCTCTCCCCAAATATTGAGTGGGAAGGGATCCAACAACGGCCAATTTGAAAGGGGACAGCTAGTACAAGCTATCCTGGCTAAAGGTGGTCTTCGCCTGTCAAAGGCGCTAGTGGTGACACCGTCTTGGGCTCCACGATGACCTCCGTCCTGTCGTCTTGCTGGTCTTGGTCTTGTTGCACCGATATGGAAACCTTTGTCTGATGCCTCGGTACTCCGCGCCTGCGCTTGCCCCCTTAGGACCAAAGGGGAAACAAGGACACTGCGCACGCTGGCGCCTGCCTGGCGCCCGCCTGGCCTTGGTCGTCATGGCTTGTGTCATGGGAACCTCGTGAGGTACCCCTCGCCTTGATCTCTCCGCCTCCTCGCGAGCCTTCCTGGTGAGGCCATTCCTGAGGAGGCCTTGTGTCGTCCGCCCCGCGAGGCTTGGCCCCTCGCGAGGATTTTGAGTGTTGGTTGATGAAGACGGGCCGTGTTGGGCCACTGGTGGAGCCATGCCGTGGGCCGCAGACAGACAAGTCTGGGGACCCCCGTTCCCAGAACGCCGACAACCACCAAACAGGGAGGCCATCCCAGGGACTTTCGCCATTGATCCAAGGCCCTCTGCCCCAGATCAGGAGGAGTAGCACCAGCCGTGCCAGCACGGCTACCATTGGGACGCTTGTCAATCGCCACATTGTCGTTGTCCAGATCGACACTACCGCGGTCCAGATCAGGGTCACACCCTCGAGCTAGGGTGCCCTGTCCACCCTATGATCGGCGAGAGGGAGCAATTCCTCCATCGCCGCCGTTGCACACATGAGCTTTGCCCGGCACCGACCACCGACAACAATGGAGGTGAGGGAGGGGAAGGACGGGGTACTGGTAGCTGGGATTTGGGCCCTTCAATCGCCTGCATTGGGGGAGGGGCAATAGAGGAGAGTGAGAGACACAGGTGAGATGGTTTCCTTGTGACTATGGAAGGAATTTCTGCCCTCTGCACTAAGCCTGCCACGTATGGGCACATGTACCAAAAATCTTCTCCAAGTTCACTTGTGTACAATTGCACAATGTTAATAATCACTAGAAAATTGATGGAGTGAAGTGTTGCTCTAGTCATAAATGACTAATCGAACTAAATTATTCTAGCAGATCTCTTAAATTCAGTTGTATCTACATAACTTAGGTAGGTCCTATCTCCAACAAAGCTAAGTTTTCATAGCGGATCTCCAACATTGACACGCAAATTTGCTCTGGCATCTGCCCACGGACACTGGTGTTGTAGGCCGCAATCCAACGCTGCCCGCATATATTTCCACAACTATTTGAACAAACAGGTTGAAAGTCATGCCTAAAAGATTTCGTTCAAGTTTATTATAATTTACATAAAAGGGTCGATATTTTGACCATTTAACAAAAAACTAGAAAAAACCCAAACCCTATACCGGATGACCACCTCGTACACGTGGTCGCCCTACCCTGCTGCCTCGCCGTTGCCATTTCTGTCGTCGTTGTTGTGGTTCCTCCAGCAGCGGAACAGTTTCGAAGGGCCGCGACAATCTTGTTCGACGGCTGCTTGCCGCTCATGGAGGAGCCGCCCGCCTCTTGCCGCACCTTGCGGAGGGACATTGCGGCCACTACTGACATAGCCTTCGGAGCCCTGGTGGCAGCCTTGCCGCGGCCAGCATTGGCAGAGCAGTTGCTAAGCAACCACTCCTTCCCAATCTTGGCGAGCTCACCATCAAGGCGGCATCCGTCTCTGCGGTGGTGACAGAGTGGTCGAGCACCCACGTGGCTACGAGGTGAGGGTCGTCACGGACCCATTTCGGCGCCATGTCTCTCTTGGCGAATGCATAGTGGTGAACAACATTGCGTTGATCGTATCTTGCCTACTGCCTCCCTACACGCTCTGCCTCGGATATGACGGCCCTTTAGCCCAAGGCACCGCCATAACCACCACCTCTAAGGTAGTTGAGGAGACGTCCCCATGCCTTCGTGATCATTAGTGGCAGCTCCACATTGTCCTCACGGTAGTGGAGGCGTGGCGGTGATGAGGGCCCATCCATGTGTGCGTACCGGCTGCGCGGTGGAGACGTCGGGTCATCCTTGACGCGACTTCTAATCTCAACGTCATGGTTATTGGGGCGATGACGGCTCGTCCTTGACACGACATTAGATCTAGACCCTACGGTTGTCCTGGGGCGAGGCCGGCTCATCCTTGACCGGCCGAAATGGGGACATCGGCTGGTCCTTCATGTGGTGGTGTGGGTGGCTGTAGGATAGAAAGTATGTCTAGAGGGGGGGTGATTAGACTACTTGACCAAATAAAAATCTATCCTTTTTCCCAATTTTAGTTGTTGGCAGTTTTTAGCAATTAGCACAAGTCAAACAATCAACCTACACATGCAATTCCAAGAGTATAGTAGCGAAAAGTAAAACGTTGCATATGAAGGTAAAGGGAAGGGTTTGGAGTATGCAAATGCATTGGAGACACCGAGATTTTTGGCCTAGTTCCGATAGGTGGTGCTATCGTACATACGCGTTGATGGAGACTTCAACCGACAAATGATTCCACAGAGGGCTCCACCCACGAAGGGTCCACGAAGAAGCAACCTTGTATATCCCACCATGGCCATTCCCATGAAGGACTTGTCTCACTCGGGTAGATCTTCGCGAAGTAGGCAATCTCCTTGCCCTTATAAACTTCTTGGTTGAACTCCACGTCACAACGGAGGCTCCCAAGTGACATCTAACCAATCTAGGAGACACCACTCTCCAAAAGGTAATGGATGGTGTGTAGATGATGAACTCATTGCTCTTGTGCTTCGAATGATAGCCTCCCCAACACTCAAGTCTCTCTCACAGATTTGGCTATGGTGGAAGAGGGATTTGATTGGAAAGCAACTTGAGGAAGGCTAGAAATCAAGGTTCAAAAGGTTCGAACGGAATCTCTTGATCTCAAGACATGACTAGGTGGCTCTCTCAGAAAATGGGTGGTGGAAGTGTAGGCACGTTCTGATGGCTCTCTCTGAAATGGAGAAGGGGTGGAGGGGTATATAGCCTCGACACAAAATCCAACCATTACACACTTTTGACCCATCTCGGTTGCATCGATTAGGAAACTCGCTGGGGATATGTTCAAAAATATGAACATTAGGAATCTCGGTGGGACCGAGTGGAACAACTTGGTGGGACCGGTGTGCTAGGGCTTAGGGCAAACATCATCTTAGTGGCGCCGATTGCATCAAACTCGATGGGACCAAAATGAAGCAATAAGCAACAGAGAATCTGACAAGCCAACTCAGTGAGACCGATTGCATAAACTCGGTGACACCAAAGCGAATGCAATAGATCACATAGCGCTGGCAAGGCCATCTCGATGAGACCGATATCTGTAGCGGTGTGACTAAATTGTCAGGGTTTCTGGCAGTGGCTATGTCAAGTAAACTCGGTGGCTCTGGATAGAAAGAATCGCTGGGGCCGAGTTTGGATTTAGGTTTTGGACTTATTTGGATGGAGAAAGTGGTGAGGGTTTTGGTGCAATATCGCTAAGCACTTGAGCAAGTAGACCATTAAGCAACACCTCATCCCCTTTTAATAGTATTGGCTTTCCTATGGACTCATTGTGATCTTGGATCACTTAAATAGAAATGAAGAGTCTTGAGCTTTCACTAGACTTTGTCCTTATCACTTTGAGGGGTCCACATCTCTAGTCCATGCAATGCCAATCATTGAACATCCTAAAATATTTATCTTGAATGGATATTAGTTCAATAAGCTATGTGTTGTTATGAATTACCAAAACCACCCGGGGATTAGTTGCACTTCCAATCTCCCCATTTTTGGTGATTGATGACAACATGTAGACCAAAGCTTCGACAAATGATAAAATGAATGAAATACATCGTCGCTTTCAGAAGTATGTGATAAGCAAGAGGTCCCTCTAAATTTGTGCGTTATTGAAACTTGCGTTTGAATGCAAATGCACAATCGATTAGGATCATGGGTCACTCTTCCATGTCACATACATCTTGGTGGAGCGCAAGAAAATGATATGAGTGAAATAATATGCATGCATCACCAAAAACATAAGTGAATGATCATACACAAATAATCATAGAGATCAGCATAAATCACACATACAGTGTATGATCGATCAACCACACAACCGAACGTAGTATCTCACGAGCGTAAAATAACAAATTAGCATGAAACAAACGAACATTGTAGCAACGGGCAATAAAAAACCAACAAGCAAAAGAACGAGACACTCTCTCTCGAAGCCTATGATCTATACATTTTCTCCCCCTTTGGCAACAAGTTACCAAAAAGCTCGAAAAAAGTATAGTGCTATACATCGCTCTAGGCACGGTCCCCCGGAGCTCCTGAAGGGGTCTTCTGGCTTGTGGCTCCGCTGTGCGTAGATGGAGTTGAGACAACTGCCTTGGCAAATGCTTCTGCTGAAGTCTACTAAGCTGGTGGTGTAGACACTTGAGGTGGCATAGTAGCAACAGTGGCATGTCTAGAGTGAGTAGGCATCATGTCTGCAACTGGCACAATTGAAGACCTGGGTGCCCTTGGCACAGTCTGAAGTATGTCAGTGGTTGGCCTATCATCTCCATCCTCAGCATCATCTCTCAACTTCCCCACAATAGACTGTA
Source organism: Triticum aestivum (assembly GCF_018294505.1). NCBI lineage: Eukaryota > Viridiplantae > Streptophyta > Magnoliopsida > Poales > Poaceae > Triticum > Triticum aestivum. Next base: position 385,280,655 of record NC_057801.1, read on the forward strand.
TCTCTGTGACCTTGACATCTAGATTGTACATATTGTCCTCCACAATCCGCTCTAGGCTCTCCTGGTTCTTGGCTAAGTTGGCCAGACTTCGCTCAATACTCTGTGTTGATTCCAGCAGATACGTCATTTGGTGTTGCTTGGACTTGAGATTTGCAATTGGGGCATTTAGTGCAGTGGCTTCCTTTTTTGCCCTTGCTACTGTTGTTGCCTCAACCTTCTCTTGAGCCTCAACTGAAGTAGGGTGTGAAGGATCCATCACCACTACATTGTCCTCGAACTCTAGCTCAAGAGGAAGGTGCTCATGATCAAGTAGATATGTATCTATACCAACCTTGTAGTTCATAAGCATCTGAATGTAAGGGGGATATCCACAAGACCTTTTTCGATCAGCAGTAGTCCTCTTGACTGTCTCAACAATCAAACTCATCACTTTGAACTTTTGGGAGAATCAAATAAGTGAAGCAAATTTATGGAATGGTCATAGATCATCACTGGTACAGCGAGGTGCTATACAAACGGTATTTAACCCCTTTCCGCGATGGCATTCGGAACCGTCGCCAAGTGAGTGTGGGCGATAGAGGGGTCCTTCCCACACGACCCAGAAATCGTCAGGGGTATGGAGCCATGATCTAGAGGCCTTGCAAAATGTAATCATGTGCGATGCAGCACACACTAAATTCTTTCGCACATGTGGGATCGGTGCTTAAATGTTCCTAATGACGTAGTGAAACCAAACAGTGTGTTGTAATGAACCGTTTTGGAAACACTATGTAAGACACACGGGCCAACATATGAACTGTGTGCGATATGTGCCCCATTGCACACGAGTTTTCTGCAAAACCCGTCTGCCTTGCAAGACTACATTGCACACGTTTCCCAACAATTACCGTGTGCGATAATGTTCTATCACAAACGGTTTAGGAACCCCTTCGCACACATACAAGTGCTGCAGACCATGTGTGATTTGTTGTGTATCACCGATGGTTGCGGCAAGAGTGACATGTGCTTTTCGTTTGGGATCCCACACATTTCCTGAAAAGTTTACGACTGGGATTGTATTTTACATTGGGCACAGTTTACTCCGAGCTCTCGTGTGCGATAACGTGATATCACAACGGTTCTAGAGACCCTACGCACATGTAGTAGCACTGCAAATCGTTTGTGATCTGCTATGTATCACTGATGGTTCCGCTATGATTGTCATATGCTTTCCAATGTGGATCGCACATACTTATTTAGTTGAACCGTGTGCGGAGCAATCGCTAGGTTAAAACAAAAATATCCCATTTTGAATTGGCAGGCAAAACAAAATTTGCCATAATATTCAATTGAACAAATAGTGTCCACAGGAAGAACATTCATCACATCTCGCAACAATTGCAATTGAACATATGGTAGCTAAATTCCAATGATTTGTCGACACATATATGCATTACATAATTAATCATAGTGTACGAAATACGAAGACCTCATCAGATGGAAACAAGGGATCCATGTGTATATGTTTAGCGGCTAACTCTTATTCAATGTCTCAAATCTTCATTATCACTAGTGGGATTGATGTAGTGATTCAGGAAGAAGTCGCTGATAAATCTCCGAACCATCAGTAATTCACCAGCGGGGAGCGGTTCAGGGGTCCTCGATTCTAAGATGAGTTGCAGTGTTTTTAAGATCAGAATGTGCCATATGAGTGGAGTAGAAGATATTAATTATGATAGAGTAACTCGTACTAATTCGTGAGGATCTTCACAACTATCAGCAGATTTTGCAGATGGAGATCATGTGTCTGCAAACATAGTATCCACAAAGGTTGGTCCCTGCTTTTTGCTGAGGACACTATATTTTTTGTACATAATTAGTCATGTATTTTTCCGGTTAGGCACGACCTAACCGGTGTTAGATGTATTTTTTTCTTTAGACAGAAATAGAAAGAGGTTTATTTAGAAGCTTGAACATTTGACTTGCGTAAGAAAAGGTATTTACAGACTATTCGATAAATTTTCCGAAAATAACGGATTTCGGTGTGTTACCGGAGAAACGATCTTGTGCTGCAAAGGTAGTTCCCTCTTGAACAGGTTCCCTGGTTTAATTTTCCACAACGTGAGCACACTGTAAATGAAGATGAATTTTGACAACATTAATTATTGAACCAGATATGAATGCAAATTAATTTCAACATCAAAGAATTCAATACCTATCCATGAATTGCTGAAGATGCGTTAGATCCTGAGTGTTTTTTGACTCTCTGAGAGAATCCATGTACTAAACTGTGTTCTTGTTTGGAACAATAAATACCAATATCTGGTGATTGCTACATATTAAGAAAGCCATGAACTTATGAATTATGTCGAAATATGAAAGACAATCAGTGTGTGTGGTTGTTTACTTGACTTACCGTTCATGATATGGCCAGAGAAATGATTCTGCATGGGACGTGTTTTCAAAGATACGGACAACCATGTTAATGGCCTAGTCCCGTAGGTCCTTACCATCTAATGGTGTGCCATTTGCTAATGCAGGATTTATGAAATACATACTCTCCCTTTTTCTTATCTGCGCGTTCAATCCCCTGAGAGGAATAAAATGCAGTTAGTTGTTTATCATTTATAGCCTTGTATGGAGAAGTTGATCAGAGTTTGTTAAGTACTTACAAAATCAAGCATCTAACAAGAGTGGCAGAGAGCTCGTTGAAGTTGAAGAAGAGATGTAAGTCCTCGAAACTCACATTGATGGAACCATCATCGTGTCTGAAATGATCTCTGTTGTAGTGTACTAGCAGACCATGATGACCTGCTAACATTTGATCCATGCAATATTCATCTAACTCACGGCAACTGGAGCTACACTCATCAAAGTATTTGCCACCAAGAAATGGCGGGACATGGACGTAATTGGGTGCTTCAAGTACGTCTGCTTTATTTTTAGCAAGTTGCAAAGCTATTTCTCCATCATCCATGCCGTCATAAATAATATTACTCCGCGATTCAAACAACATGTTGTTAATTTAGTTCTGGGCGATGAGTGTTTTAAATAAGAGGCAATCGTTCTCTTTCCTCTTTGCCCCCCCTTCCTCGTGGGTGCAGCCTTTTTGGCCGCTTCCTTCTTGCTACTTGAAGCCTTTCTGGTAGAACATCTGGTTGGCTGCAAGGTAGACTGCCGAGCAGACGGTGAAGCTTCGACGGACTGCTTAGCACACTATTTATCTATGCCAGACCGCTCAGCTAGCGATGCTGCTGTGATGGACTGCTGGGCTGTAGGAGCAGAGGCATCAGACTGCTGACCGTGGGTTGAAGCTATGTCGGGTTTCTGTGCAGGTGGTGCTAACTTGTCGGTGTGCTGAGGAGGCCGTGCCAACGCGTTGGTTTGCTGAGCAGGAGGTGCTGACGCATTAGTATGCAGATCACGCGGCTGTGAACCGATGGATTGATGAGCAGTCGGTTTTGGACCTACAGACTGCTTAGCAGGCAGTTCCGAAGCATCAAACTACTTAGCAGTCCATTCCACCAGGTTGGTCTGCTGAGCATGTGCTGTAGCTGGGTCTCCCCCTGCTGCTTTAGCGGCCAGCATCTGAACCGGTGGTGCATCTTCAGCAGTTGTAGGCCTTGCCACTGGCTGCTCTGGGGCGGACGATGACATGGCCTGTACGACACAAAGTCGGGTCGGCTGATCACAGGTTGATGCATCCGCTGTCAGATTACAAGTATTAGGTTCTTTGGGGGAAGCACGCGAGAGCTGCTGTGGCAAGGAGAGCATCACCGGTTGAGGGGCAACATTGGTTGCTCTTGGCAGGGCTTCAGGGATCTCATCGATGAACTCTATTTCATTTCGTGGCCACTAGATGTGATGTAACAGTGTTTCTTCCAAGGTCCTTTGCTCATGAAAGTCTGCTAGGGCATTCTTCAGGGCAAATTCATTGAATCCAGGCTTTATTCAGTCAAGTAGCACTTCACACAGCCCGGCTTCAATGGCACATTATCCAACAAGAGGCCCTCTTCCAAGATGGGTGGGAAACCTAGGCTGTTGCACATTTTAATGTACCTTCATAATGTGTAAGCACGCCCTTCAATCTGTCTTTCATTCTAGATAGATCAGATATAGCATCATCATGAGCAACTGCAGTCTTAGTGTCGCTAGGGTCAGCTGATGCATAGCTACTCCTGTGCGGTGTTGAAAAAATCGTGCAATAAGCAACATCCTCCATGCCCGCCTCCCCTCCCATCTGTTGGCTATCTGTTAGTGTTAGAGTCTTCTACATCATCATTGACTCCACAATATCCTTTTGAACAGTCGGATACATGTCCTTCCTCAACCTTCCATACAATTCATTCTGCTTCATTTCACTCTCACTTTTTTTGTGCTGAGCCTCTCTTCTTTGCTGAGTGTGAAAGCCCTCTTGTGCGGGCCATTAACACCTATAACCCTTGCACGGCTAGGGGGCTCCCTTGTTTCTAGAGCATCGGACAGAATGTCAAATGGCCCTGAGTTCATGTAGAACCTTCTAGGGATCTTGGAAGCCTTTAACATCACTTGATACAGTTCTTCATCACGTGAGTTTTCAAAGTAATAAGTTCCATCATCATGCCTCCTTGCACGTGCTTGCAAGTAGCCTCTGGCACGTTCGCCCCTGATTTCACTAAAGGCCGGCTTCCCACCCGCCACTACTGCTTCTTTGTCCTCCTGGTGCCATATCAGTTTCATGCCGTAGTATCCTGCCACACCCATATGGTGGGGGTGTGTGTTCTGCTACCTCTTGAGCACTGCGTTGGTTTTCCATTGAAGAGGAAAGGGTGATGCAGCAAAGTAGCTGTCGGATTTCGGGTTCCGGCAGACCCTTGAGGTTCGAGCACTGGGGTGTGCGCGGGGATTCAACCCTCTACCGGCTCGCTCCTCGCCGAATTGCTAGGACCTAAACTACCAAACTGAACAGCACAAGAGACACAAGATTTATACTGGTTCAGGCCACCATTGTGGTGTAATACCCTACTCTAGTGTGTGGTGTGGTGGATTGCCTCTTGGGCTTGATGATGAACAATACAAGGCAGAATAGCCTCGCGAGGGTCTATTCTTGGCTGGTGCGACGAACTGCTGGGAGGAGTTCAATCGCTCTATCTACTGGTTTCTTGATGAGGATCCCGATTGCTAGGTCAGGTCCAACTGCCTCTATCCTAGGGGTGGCTAGTCCTATTTATAGGCAAAGGCCCTGGGCCTCTTCCCAAATATTGAGCGGGAAGGGCGCCAACAATTGGCCATTTTGAAGGGGAACAGCGGGTACACTTATCCTGACTAAAGTTGGTCCTCGCCTGTCCAAGACTCCGGTGGTGACGCCAGCTTGGGCTCCACAATGACCTCCTTCCGGCCGTTGGGCTGGTCTTGGTCTTGTTGCACTGAAATGGATGCCTTTGCTTGATGCTCTCGCCTGCGCTTGCTCCCTTTGCACCAAAGAGGAAAGGAGGGCACTGCGCGGGCTGGCGCCCGACTGGCGCCCTTGGTCTTCATGGCTTACGTCATGGGCACCTCACGAGGTACCCCGCCTTGAACTCTCCGCCTCCTCATGAGCCAGCCTGACGAGGTCGTGCCTGAGGAAGCTCCTTGTCGTCCGTCCCGCGAGGCTTGGCCCCTCGCGAGGGTCTTGAGCTTGCGTTGATGAAGATGAGCTGTGCTGGGCCTCCTTTGAGCCATGCCGCAGGCCGCAGGTAGGCAAATCTGGGGACCCCCGTTCCTAGAATGCCGACAGTAGCCCCCCGGCCCATGGCGCGCCCGAACTTGGCCGAGCAGAGAGGCGAAAGGGCAAGTGCGAAGCGTCGCAGGCCCTAACAGCCTGCGGCCTTGGGCTCCGCGTGCGGTCGATTGGTCGGGGGCGGCTCCGCTTCCCCACGACGCCTTGGTAACCGCACGAATTCGACAAGTCCCTGAATGCAAAGCGGGTCATGATTACCTGCGATCGTGGAGGTCGACGGTTGGCCTTCGCCGGCTATAAGTACAGAACGGCATGCACCCTTCCAGCCTATCCCCCCTTGCTTCTCCTTCTTCTCCATGGCTCCACCAAGGAAGTTTTCGGCCGCGGAGAAAGGAAAAGCCCGCCAGGTCGAGTCTTCCTCTCCCCCGCCCAAGCGTGGTCGTGGTCGCCCTCGCAAGCATCCTGTGGCCTCCACGGCGGCCCCCCGCAGTTGCGGAGGTGACTCTCTGCGCGGCGATGAGCGGCTGGCCATGGTCGGTGGGCGTGCTCCGGCCGTGCGACCCCCGAGGCCGCGCCTCCATTCTGCGGAGGTGCTGCCGGAGTTCATTATGTGGGTGGTGGAGCCGACCGGCACCCGGCTTCAGCTCCATCGCTTCCTCCTGGGTGAGCTCCCAACTGGCGCCTTGGGTGGACTCTGGCTCCAGGCGGATGGCTGCTGCAGCCGGGCCTCATGGGCTTCGCTGGAGGTCTCCGCTGTAGGGAACTTGGCCCTGACCCGCGGCTGGCAGACGTTTGCTCGCGCGTGTGGTCTCCGCCGCCGGTGCTCTCTAAACTTCAAGTTCGACGGCGACGCCACCCTCTACGTGAGGGTGTTTGGGGAAGATGGTCGCCGTGCAGGGTGCTGACCTGAAGATGACGACCGCGGCCGGGGACTCAGCCCCAGCGAGGACGGAGAGGGCAGCGGGCGGGCTGTTGGCGACGCCCGTGACTCCTCAAGCTTCACCAGCTCTCCTTCGGGTAGCGACCCTTCTAGCAGTGGCCGCGGCCAGCCTCCACGCCGCCGCGCCTGCTTGGAGGGTGGCAGCGGGTCTGATCGCCGTCGCGCCCCGGTGAAGCATGAGAGGGAGTCCGCCTGAGCTCCAGAGGCGGCTCGAGTCTTCCAAGAGGGCCGGCGCGGGACGTGCTTCGCCTGCTTTTGTTCTTTCCTTTCTTTTCTCCTGCGCAAAAAGACAACAATGTGTGGCCCCGTGGGGGGCGTTTGGGTTAACGTCGTCAATCATCATACTGTTTTTTGTTATCCCGATATTGTTCCTTTCTGTTGTGTGCCCATTTGCAAGTAATCCCTAGCTTCAGCCGCGGGGGCGACCGACCCAGGCCCTGTATTCGCGTCGTGGTGCCCGTGAGGCATGGTCCAGAGGGGTGCTCCGGTAGTGGACCCGGGCCATGAAAACTTGAGCGATAGGGGCAGGAACGCTCGCGAGGGCTCCCGGGGCTTCCGCCTCACGAGCCCCCATGCCAGAGAAATCGAGGCTGGAGAACGAAAAAAGTCGAAGAACCATAGGTCAAAAGGTGGCGACAGTTTCGATAAAAACTCCAAATGGGAATGAACTAGCCAACTGCAGAAAGCAAATGAAAAAGCCGCATCCGGCACCTAGTCTAGTCTTCGACATCTTCTCACCAGCGCGGAGCTAAGTGCTACCACTGGGCGTGGGAGGGAGCCCCAGGGCCTGAGGCCGGCACCCCTGAGACTCCGGGGCGTGTACAGCCCCAACTCATTATTACGTGAGAGTGTCACGGGCGGCGAGCTTCACAGGCGTTGGCCTTCTTTATAGGCTCCATGCCTTTCTTCGGGGAAGCGAGCTTCACGGGCGTTGGCCCTCCTCACAGGCTCCGGGCCCTTTCCAAAACGCGACAGCTTCACAGGTATTCGCCTTCTTCACAGGCTCTGGGCCTTTTCCCAAAAGATGAGCTTCACAGGCATTCGCCTTCTTCACAGGCTCTGGGCCTTTTCCAAAAAGATGAGCTTCACAAGCATTTGCCTTCTTCATAGGCTCCGGGCCTTTTCCCAAAAGATGAGCTTCACAGGCATTCACCTTCTTCACAGGCTCCGGGCCTTTTCCCAAAAGATGAGCTTCACAGGCATTCGCCTTCTTCACAAGCTCTGGGCCTTTTCCAAAAAGATGAGCTTCACAGGCATTTGCCTTCTTCACAGGCTCTGGGCCTTTTCAGGGGTAAAACCTCTGGAGGTGCTGGATATTCCACGCGTTCTGTACAGGTACTCCCTCCTGAGTCTCCAAGTGCACGGAGCCGGGCCTGGAAACATGAACAACCTTGAACGGGCCCTCCCAGATAGGAGAGAGCTTATGCAGTCCCTCCCTGGAGAGGACCCGCCGGAGCACGAGGTCCCCTACCTCGAGAGTTCTGGGGTGGATGTTGCGGCAGTGGTATCGCCGGAGTGCCTGCTGGTACCTTGCCGCTCGCAGCGCAGCTTCTCGACGACGCTCCACCCCCAGCACGAGGTCCGTCCCCCGCATGGCGTCCTGCAGCGTCTCATCGAACGCCAGGACCCGCGCGGATCAACGCCTGACCTCATGAGGGAGGACCGCTTCGGCTCCGTAGACCAGGAAGAAGGGGGTCTCCCCAGTCGGCTTGGTCGCGGTTGTGCGGATGGACCACAGCACGGACTGAAGCTCGTCATACCAGCCTCTGCCGCAGGCCTCCAGTTTCTTCTTGAATGTCCTGGTCTTGAGGCCCCTCAGGACTTCTGCGTTGGCTCGTTCGGCCTGGCCGTTGCTTCGAGGGTGCGCCACTGAAGCGTAGCATATCTGCGTTCCAAGGTTAGCACAATATGTTTTGAAAAGGTTACTGGTGAACTGCGAACCGTTGTCAGTGATGATGCGGTTCGGCACTCTGAACCGGCTCACGATGCCCTTGATGAACTTGACCGCAGAACCAGCAGGGATGGTGCGGACGGCCTTGACTTTGGCCCACTTGGTGAACTTGTCCACGGCGACGTAGAGGTAGCGATAGCCCCCTGGCGCCTGAGGAAAAGGGCCCAAGATGTCCAGCCCCCAGACCGCGAATGGCCATGTGAGGGGTATGGTTTGCAGACCTCCTACCGGCTGATGGATCTGCTTGGCATGGAATTGGCAGGCCTCGCAAGCCTTCACAAGTTTGACAGCGTCATTGAGCGCAGTGGGCCAATAGAAATCGCTGCGGAACGCCTTGCCGACGAGGGTCCGTGACGACGAATGATGCCCACAGTCTCCACCGTGTATATCTGCCAGCAGTTCCTTCCCTTGTTCCCTGGTGATGCAATGCAGGGCCACATCGTTTGGTCGTTTCCGGTAGATCTCTCCATCCATGATGCAGTACGCTGTGGCTTGCCACGCGACACGCTCTGCCTCCTCCTCCTTCTCCGGCAAGGTCCCTTGCGTTAAGTAGCTCCTGAGCTCTGTGATCCAGCACCCCTCCTGAGGCTCCATCGTCAGGAGCAGGCGTGCTCCTAAGGCCGGGCCACAGGCTGGGGCTCCCGAGGTAGGTGGCTGAGGAAGCTCCACCCGAGGCTGTGCTGTGCTCGACAATGGTGGCAGGGCTGAAGGCTTGAAGAGCCGTTCCTCAAAGACGCCCGGCTCCTGGGGCAACCGCCTGGAGGCCCGTTTGGTGATGTCGCCGGCCTCTTGATTAGTGTCGCGGGGCACATGTTGTAGCTCCAACCCCCAGAACTGCTTCTCCATTCTACGGACCTCCGCAAGGTAGGCCTCCATGTGCTCATCTCTTGGCTCGTATACCTTGTTGGAGAAATTGACAAGGAGCTGCGAATCGCCCTTGATAGTAAGACGCTTTACTCCCAGGGCAGCGGTGGCCTTCAGGCCCGCTATCAATCCCTCGTACTCTGCTATATTGTTGGAGACCTTCTCGCCTTGCTGGAAACAGAGCTGCACGGCGTAGTAGAGCTTGTCCTGAGTGGGAGATATGAGCACCGCCCCAGCCCCAGCGCCCTGCCTGGAGAACGCTCCGTCGAAGTACATGACCCAGCCTTCTGGCGCCTCGCTTCCTGGGGAAAGGGATCGATCCTCGCCGGCCCTGAGGCCCGGTGCCTCTGTCCATTCGGCCACGAAATCTGCCAGCGCGGCCCCCTTGATGACTCTGGTCGTGCTGAATTCGAGCTAGAATGCTTGCAGTTCAATGTTCCACTCGGCGACCCTTCCGGCTGAGTTAGGGCTCCTGAGCACCCTTTCCAAGGGGTATGCCGAGACAACCTTGATCGGATGACCCTGGAAGTAGTGCCGCAGCTTGCGCGAAGCCACCAGCAGCGCGAGGAGGAGCTTCTGCGGCATGGGGTACCGTGCCCTCGCATCCCGTAACACCGTGCTGACGAAGTACACCGGGTGCTCGACGAGGCTTGGGGCGTCGGTGCTGGTGGCGTCCTCCGGAAGCCGTGGTGCCTCCTGAGGTGGTGGAGCCTCCAAAAGATGGTTGCCTGGAGGAAGGGCCTCTCCCGCCCCTGGTGCGCTCCGCTGCGGCGGCTGATCTTCCTTAGTCATGGTGGTGACTTCCACGAGTCCCTTTTGATCCAGCTTTGCCTTGGCACGGGTGGCTGCCGTGGTCTTGGCCCGACACTCCTCTCTAACTGCCACCAGGGCTGCGCTAGCGGAGTAGGGAGTGGCGGCGAGGTAGAGTACCAAGGGCTCTTGAGGGCGCGGGGCCACCATCACCGGAGGGCTGGTTAGGTATCTCTTGAGATCTTGGAACGCCTTGTCGGCCTCTTCAGTCCATTCAAAGGGCCCCTTTTTCTTCATCAGCTGGAAGAAAGGCAGCGCCCGCTTCCCCAATCGGGAGATCAAGCACCCCAGCGCCGTCACGCACCCCGTGAGCTTCTTCATTTCCCTGAGGGTCTTTGGTGGGCTCATATCCTCAACTGCCTTGACCTTTTCTGGGTTGGCCTCGATGCCTCGATGGGACACGAGGAAACCCAAGAGCTTGCCCGAGGGGACTCCAAACACACACTTCTCCGAGTTGAGTCGCAGGCTTACTGCGTTGAGGCTCGCGAAGGTTTCCTCCAGGTCTTGTATCAGGGCCTTGGCCTCGCGGGACTTCACTACGATGTCGTCAACGTAAGCCTCCACATTCTTCCCGAGCTGCGGGCCCAAGGTGATGTGCATGAGCCGCTGAAAGGTTGCCCCCGCGTTGCGCAGTCCGAATGGCATGCATGTATAGCAGTACACTCCACACGGAGTTAGGAAGGCCGTCTTCTCCACATCTTCCACCGCCATCTTGATCTGGTGATACCCGGAGAAGGCATCCAAGAAGCATAACAGGTCACACTCAGCGGTGGAATCGACGATCTGGTCGATGCGAGGGAGCGGGAACGGATCTTGCGGGCATGCTTTGTTGAGGTTGGTGAAGTCGACACACATGCGTTCCTTTCCTCCCTTCTTTGGCACAACCACGGGGTTGGCCAACCAATCCGGGTATCGGACCTCGCGAATAACCCCCGCGGCTTCTAGCTTGCGGGTCTCTTGGACGATGAAGGCCTGCTTTTCAGTGGACTGCCTCCTCGCCTTCTGCTTCACGGGACGCACGTTGGGACACACGTTGAGGTGGTGCTCGATTACGCCCCGTGGGATCCCTGCCAGCTGATCGGGCTCCCAGGCGAACACCTTCTTGTTTGCACGCAGGAACTTGACCAGGGCTTCCTCCTGCTCAGGCTCGAGGTTGGCGCCTATGGTGAAAGTGGCGTTAGTGGACCCGTCCTCGTCGACAGGTACCTGCTTGGTTTCCGCCTTGTCTTGGGTGAACAACTGCTTCTTCTTGGTCGGCGCAGCCCCCTTGGGCTTGGGGGTTTCTGCGTCGGCGGGCCGCGCCGCCGCCGCCGTCTTGAGGGCGAGCTTGAGTACTCGTAGCGCACCTTCGGTGTCCCCGGGCACGGTGAGGACGCCGTTGCTCCCGGGCATCTTCATGAGGTTGTACCCCGGGTGAGTCGCGGCCATGAATTTGGCCAATGCTGGATAGCCGAGGATGGCATTGCAGGGGAGGCCGATGGGGGCGATGACGAAATTGACGAGCTCCGTGCGGAAATTGTCGTAGGTGCTGAAAGTTACCGGAAGTCGGATCTGCCCCAAGGAGCTGGACGACCCGCCTCCAATGCCCGAGAAAGGCCGGCTGGGTTGCAGCCGCTCCCGGGGTATGCAGAGGAGGTTGAAGGCCTCAACTGAGAGCACGTTGAGGCCCGCGCCACCATCGATGAGGGTCCTGGTGACGGCCACCTGGCAGATGGTGGGCGTGCAGAGCATGGGGAGCGTGCCCGAGCAGGCCGGGTTGGTGGGGCAGTCCTCAGAGTCGGAGGTCAGCCCAGCCGACGGCTTCGTCCGGCCCGAGGGAGCCCCCTGCCTCGTGGAGGCGGCGCCGACCCGATGGACAAATGGCTTGACATGGCGGCTGGAGGGCGGCGCCTGCGAGCCGCCCAGGAGGGCCGCAACGACCGAGGGAGCCGGCGCGACGGGGTGGGTGAGGAAGAAGCTGCGCGGCTCCTCCCTAGAGGTCACTGGGGAACGCTGGGATGATGCTTGCTGCCCGTTCCCCGCCGGGCCGGTGACGGTGTTGACGGCACGTGACGGGGAATGACGAGGGCGCCCGTCGACGGGAACCGCCTGGGCGACATGGGAAGCGCGGGCGGCTCGGCGCTCGGCGCGAGCCCGTCGAGCGTCAGACATGGATGCGATGGTCGGAGAAGAACGAGACGACGGAAGGCAAATTCCGGCGCACCCCTACCTGGCGCGCCAAATGTCGGATTTCAGGTTCCGGCAGACCCTTGAGGTTCGAACACTGGGGTGCGCGCGGGAATTCAACCCTCTAACGGCTCGCTCCTCGCCGAATCGCTAGGACCTAAACTACCAAACTGAACAGCACAAGAGACACAAGATTTATACTGGTTCAGGCCACCATTGTGGTGTAATACCCTACTCCAGTGTGTGGTGTGGTGGATTGCCTCTTGGGCTTGATGATGAACAATACAAGGCAGAACAGCCTCACGAGGGTCTGTTCTTGGCTGGTGCGATGAACTCCTGGGAGGAGTTCAATCGCTCTATCTTCTGGTTTCTTGGTGAGGATCCCGATTGCTAGGTCAGGTCCAGCTGCCTCTACCCTGGGGGTGGCTAGTCCTATTTATAGGCAAAGGCCCTGGGCCTCTTCCCAAATATTGAGCGGGAAGGGCGCCAACAATTGGCCATTTTGAAGGGGAACAACGGATACACTTATCCTGACTAAAGTTGGTCCTCGCCTGTCAAAGGCTCCGGTGGTGACGCCGTCTTGGGCTCCACAATGACCTCCTTCCGGCCGTTGGGCTGGTCTTGGTCTTGTTGCACTGAAATGGACGCCTTTGCTTGATGCTCTCGCCTGCGCTTGCTCCCTTTGCACCAAATCGGAAAGGAGGGCACTGCGCGGGCTGGCGCCCTTGGTCGTCATGGCTTGCGTCATGGGCACCTCGCGAGGTACCCCGCCTTGAACTCTCCGCGTCCTCATGAGCCAGCCCGACGAGGCCGTGCCTAAGGAAGCTCCTTGTCGTCCGCCCCGCGAGGCTTGGCCCCTCACGAGGGTCTTGAGCTTGCGTTGATGAAGATGGGTTGTGCTGGGCCTCCTTTGAGCCACGCCGCAGGCCGCAGGCAGGCAAGTCTGGGGACCCCCGTTCCCAGAACGCCGACAGTAGCATAAGTATTTCCCTCAGTTTTGAGAACCAAGGTATCAATCCAGTAGGAGGCTCCACGCAAGTCCCTCGTACCTACACAAACAAACAAGAACCTCGCAACTAACGCGAAAAAGGGGTTGTCAATCCCTTCACGGTAACTTGTGAAAATGAGATCTGATAGAGATAATAAGATAAGATAAATATTTTTGGTATTTTTATGATATAGATTGAAAAGTAAAGATTGCAAAATAAATTAGATTGGAAACTTATATGATAAAAGATAGACCCGGGGGCCATAGGTTTCACTAGTGGCTTCTCTCAAGATAGCATAAGTATTACGGTGGGTGAACAAATTACTGTCAAGCAATTGATAGAAAAGTGCATAGTTATGAGAATATCTAGGCATGATCATGCATATAGGCATCACGTCCGCGACAACTAGACCGAAACGATTCTGCATCTACTACTATTACTCCACACATCGACCGCTATCCAGCATGCATCTAGAGTATTAAGTTCATAAGAACAGAGTAATGCATTAGGCAAGATGACATGATGTAGAGGGATAAACTCAAGCAATATGATATAAACCCCATCTTTTTATCCTCCATGGCAACAATACAATACGTGCCTTGCTGCCCGTGCTGTCACTGGGAAAGGACACCGCAAGATTGAACCCAAAGCTAAGCACTTCTCCCATTGCAAGAAAGATCAATCTAGTTGGCCAAACCAAACTGATAATTCGAAGAGACTTGCAAAGATAACCAATCATATATAAAAGAATTCAGAGGAGATTCAAATATTTCTCATAGATAAACTTGATCATAAACCCACAATTCATTGGATCTCGACAAACACACCGCAAAAAGAGTTACATTGAATAGATCTCCAAGAAGATCGAGGAGAACTTTGTATTGAGAATAAAAGAGAGAGAAGAAGCCATCTAGCTAATAACTATGGACCCGGAGGTCTGTGGTAAACTACTCACAACTCATCGGAGAGGCTATGGTGTTGATGTAGAAGCCCTCCATGTTTGATTCCGCCTCCGACGGAGCGCCGGCGAAGGCTCCAAGATGGGATCTCGTGGATACAGAAGGTTGCGCCGGTGGAAATAGGGTTTCGTGGTGCTCCTGGATGTTTTTAGGGTACGTAGATATATATAGGCGAAGGAGGTAGGTCAGGGGAGCCACGAGGGGCCCACGAGGGTGGGGGGCGCACCCACCCCCTAGGGCGCGCCCTCCTGCCTCGTGACTGCCTCTTGACGTCCACTCCAAGTCTCCTGGGTTGCGTTTGTTCCAAAAAGATCGCTCTCGAGGGTTTCATTGCGTTTGGACTCCGTTTGATATTCCTTTTCTTCGAAACACTAAAATAGGCAAAAAAAAGCAATTCGGGTTGGGCCTCCGGTTAGTAGGTTAGTCCCAAAAATGATATAAAAGTGTAAAGTAAAGCCCATAAACATCCAAAACGGGTAATATAATAGCATGGAACAATCAAAAATTATAGATACGTTGGAGACGTATCAAGCATCCCCAAGCTTAATTCCTGCTCGTCCTTGAGTAGGTAAATGATAAAAAGGAAGAATTTTTTATGCGGAGTGATACTTTGGCATAATTTCAATGTAAATCTTCTTAATTGTGATATGAATATTCAGATCCGAAAGATTCAAGACAAAAGTTCATATTGACACAAAAATAATAATACTTCAAGCATACTAATCAAGCAATCATGTCTTCTCAAAATAGCATGGCAAAAGAAAGTTCATCCCTACAAAATCATATAGTTAGGCTATGCTTCATTTTCGTCACACAAAGATGTTCCCAACTTCTATACCCCGATGACAAGCCAAGCAATTGTTTCATACTCAAATAATCTCAAACTTTTTCAACCTTCTCGCAATACATGAGCGCGAGCCATGGATATAGCACTATGGGTGGAATAGAATATGATGATGGGGATTGTGTGGAGAAGACAAAAAAGGAGAAAGTCTCACATTGACGAGGATAATCAACGGGCTATGGAGATGCCCATCAATTGATGTCAACATCAGGAGTAGGGATTGCCATGCAACGGATGCACTAGAGCTATAAGTGTATGAAAGATCAAAAAGAAACTAAGTGGATGTGCATCCAACTTGCTTGCTCACGAAGACCTAGGGCATTTTTGAGGAAGCCCATCATTGGAATATACAAGCCAAGTTCTATAACGAAAATTTTCCACTAGTATATGAAAGTGACAACATAGGAGAATCTCTATCATGAAGATCATGGTGCTACTTTGAAGCACAAGTGTGGTAAAAGGATAGTAACATTGTCCCTTCTCTCTTTTTCTCTCATTTTTTTGGCCTTCCCTTTTTTTATCTGGCCTTTCTCTTTTTTTTAAAGTCCGGAGTCTCATCCCGACTTGTGGGGGAATCATAGTCTCCATCATCCTTTCCTCACTTGGGACAATGCTCTAGTAATGAAGATCATCACACTTTTATTTACTTACAACTCAAGAATTACAACTCAATACTTAGAACAAAATATGACTCTATAGGGGTGCCTCCGGCGGTATACCAGGATATGCAGTGAATCAACAGTGACATGTATGAAAGAATTATCAAGGTGGCTTTGCCACAAATACGATGTCAACTACATGATCATGCAAAAGCAATATGACAATGATGGAGCGTGTCATAATAAACGGAACGGTGGAAAGTTGCATGGCAATATATCTCGGAATGGCTATGGAAAGGCCATAATAGGTAGGTATGGTGGCTATTTTGAGGAAGGTATATGGTGAGTGTATGGTACCGGCGAAAGTGTCGCGGCACAAGAGAGGCTAGCAATGGTGGAAGGATGAGAGTGCATATAATCCATGGACTCAACATTAGTCATAAAGAACTCATATACTTATTGCAAAAATCTACAAGTAATCAAAACAAAGTACTACACGCATGATCCTAGGAGAAGGGTTGGTAGGAGTTAACCATCATGTGATCCCGAACTCCACACATAAGGAAGACAATCAATAAATAAATCATGCTCCAACTTCATCACATAACAGTTCACCATACGTGCATGCTACAAGAATCACAAACTTTAACACAAGTATTCCTCAAATTCACAATTACCCAACTAGCATGACTCTAATATTACCATCCTCATATCTCAAAACAATTATCAAGCATCAAATTGATCATAGCATCCAATTCACTTCCTATGATAGTTTTTATTATACCCAACCTGGATGCCCATCATATTAGGACCAATTTTATAACCATAGCAAATACCATGCTGTTCTGAAAGACTCTCAAAATAATATAAGTGAAGCATGAGAGATCAACAATTTTCTACAAAATTAAGCCACCGCCGTGCTCTAGAAAGATATAAGTGAAGCACGAGAGCAAAAAATTGTCTAGCTCAAAAGATATAAGTGAAGCACATAGAGTATTCTAACAAATTCTAAAGCATGTGTGTCTCTCCCAAAAGGTGTGTACAGAACAGATTATTGTGGTAAACTAAAAAGCAAAGACTCATATCATACAAGACGCTTCAAGCAAAACACATATCGTGTGGTGAATAAAAATATAGCTCCAAGTAAAGTTACCGATAGACGAAGACGAAAGAGGGGATGCCTTCTGGGGCATCCCCAAGCTTAGGCTTTTGGTTGTCCTTGGATTATATTCGGGTGCCATGGGCATCCCCAAGATTAGGCTCTTGTCACTCCTTATTCCATAGTCCATCAAATCTTTACCCAAAACTTGAAAACTTCACAACAAAAAACTCAACAGGAAATCTCATGAGCTCCATTAGTGCAAGAAAGAAAAAACCACCACTTAAGGTATTGTAATGAACTCATTTTTTATTTATTTTGGTGTTAAACCTACTGTATTCCAACTTCTCTATGGTTCATACTCCCCTATACTAGCCATAGATTCATCGAAATAAGCAAACAACACACGAAAAACAGAATCTGTCAAAAACAGAACAATCTGTAGCAATGTGTAACTTTTGAATACTTCTGGAACTATAAAAATCCTACCAAAATAGGAAGTCCTAGGCAATTTTTCTGCTGATCTTCTTCGAAAAGAATCAACTAAAAATTACGTCTCTGTGATTTATTAAAATTATTCTCGTGCGTGCAAAAGTTTCTGTTTTTCAGCAAGATCAAATTAACTTTCACCCAAGATGATCCTATAGGTTCTACTTTGCACAAACACTAACTAAAACATAAAACCACATCTAAACAGAGGCAAGATGAATTATTTATTACTAAACAGGAGCAAAAAGCAAGTAACAAAAATAAAATTGGGTTGCCTCCCAACAAGCGCTATCGTTTAACGCCCCTAGCTAGGCATAAAAGCGAGGATAGATCTAAGTATTGTCATCTTTGGTATTGGGAAAGAAAAGAGAAACATTCCTTTCTATAGCATTCATCCTTCTATTTTGGGAAAGCACATTGCCATTAATGGAGGAAGAAAGATTAAGCACGTTACGGAAATTTGCATCTAAGCTAGCCTTCATCTCTTTGATAATTTCGTTTTGATAAAAGCATAAGAGAGTGGTGGATTCAACCTTATCATTCATGGGGTGCCCAAATATAGTTTTAGTTTTTTCATAGGTATCTATAGCATCCCCTTCAAGAAAACCTCCTTCAAAAATAGAATCTAGAACTTGCTTGAAAGAAGCGGGTAATCCAACATAAAAGCTTTTTAAGTAAATCTCAATTTAATATTATGGCACATAGCTAGCTCGAATCCTTAATAGCCTATCCCAAGCATCTTTTAAAGTCTCATCAAGTAAATAACGAAAAATTTCGGAGTCATCTTCATCGAAATTACTCAAACTTTCATTGATAACCCCGGTAGGTCTTTCCATAGCATCATTATTTATGAGCTTAGAGAGGATAGAGATACTATCCAAGGTACTAAAACCCTGGAAAGAACCCTTAGTTCTTTTCGATTCGGACATGGCGAAGGGAAGGCAAACGGTAAAGAGAGGGTGAATAAAAAGGCAAGGGTGAAGTGGGGGATAGAAAAACGAGAGGCAAATGGCAAATAATGTAATGCAAGGGAGATGAGTTTCTGATGGGTACTTGGTATGCCTTGACTTGTGAGAAGACCTCCCCGGCAACGGTGCTAGAAATCCTTCTTCCTACCTCTTGAGCACTGCATTGGTTTTCCCTTGAAGAGGAAAGGGTGATGCAGCAAAGTAGCGTAAGTATTTCCCTCTATTTTGAGAACCAAGGTATCAATCCAGTAGGAGGCTCCAAGCAAGTCCCTCGTACCTACACAAACAAACAAGAACCTCGCAACCAACGCGAAAAAGGGGTTGTCAATCCCTTCACACGGTAACTTGCGAAAGTGAGATCTGATAGAGATAATAAGATAAGATAAATATTTTTGGTATTTTATGGTATAGATTGAAAAGTAAAGATTGCAAAATAAAGTATATTGGAAACTTATATGATAAAAGATAGACCCGGGGCCATAGGTTTCACTAGTGGCTTCTCTCAAGATAGCATAAGTATTACGGTGGGTGAACAAGTTACTGTCAAGCAATTGATAGGAAAGTGCATAGTTATGAGAATATCTAGGCATGATCATGTATATAGGCATCACGTCCGCGACAAGTGGACCGAAACGATTCTGCATCTACTACTATTACTCCACAGGTCGACCGCTATCCAGCATGCATCTAGAGTATTAAGTTCATAAGAACAGAGTAACGCATTAGGCAAGATGACATGATGTAGAGGGATAAACTCAAGCAATATGATATAAACCCCATCTTTTTTTATCCTCCATGGCAACAATACAATACGTGCTTTGCTGCCCCTACTATCACTGGGAAAGGACACCGCAAGATTGAACCCAAAGCTAAGCACTTCTCCCATTGCAAGAAAGATCAATCTAGTAGGCCAAACCAAACTGATAATTCGAAGAGACTTGCAAATATAACCAATCATATATAAAAGAATTCAGAGGAGATTCAAATATTTCTCATAGATAAACTTGATCATAAACCACGAAGGGCCTCTACATCAACATCCTTGCCCCTCCGATGAGTTGTGAGTAGTTTACCATAGACCTACGGGTCCATAGTTATTAGCTAGATGGCTTCTTCTCTCTTTTTGGATCTCAATACAATGTTCTCCCCCTCTCTTGTGGAGATCTATTCGATGTAATCTCTTTTTGTGGTGTGTTTGTCGAGATCTGATGAATAGTGGGTTTATGATCAAGTTTATCTATGAATAATATTTGAATCTTATCTGAATTCTTTTATGTATCATTGAGTTATCTTTGCAAGTCTCTTCGAATTATCAGTTTGGTTTGGCCTACTAGATTTGTCTTTCTTGCAATGGGAGAAGTGCTTAGCTTTGGGTTCAATCTTGCGGTGTTCTTACCCAGTGACAGAAAGGGTTGCAAGACACGTATTGTATTGTTGCCATCGAGGATAACAAGATGGGGTTTATATCATATTGCATGTGTTTATCCCTCTACATCATGTCATCTTGCTTAATGCGTTACTCTGTTCTTATGAACTTAATACTCTAGATGCAGGCAGGAGTCGGTCGATGTGTGGAGTGATAGTAGTAGATGCAGGCAGGAGTCGGTCTACTTGTTATGGACGTGATGCCTATATACATGATCATGCCTAGATAATCTCACAACTATGCACTTTTCTATCAATTGCTCGACAGTAATTTGTTCACCCACCGTAATACTTATGCTATCTTGAGAGAAGCCTCTAGTGAAACCTATGGCCCCCGGGTCTATCTCTTATCATATTTGCTTTCAATCTACTTTATTTGCATCTTTACTTTTTTCATCTATATTATAAAATACCAAAAATATATTTATCTTATCATACTATCTTTATTAGATCTCACTTTCGCAAGTGGCCGTGAAGGGATTGACAACCCCTTTCTTGCGTTGGTTGCGAGTTCTCAGTTTGTTTGTGTAGGTGCGTGGGACTTTTGAGGAGCCTGCTACTGGATCGATACCTTGGTTCTCAAAACCGAGGGAAATACTTATGCTACACTTTGCTGGATCACCCTCTCCTCTTCAAGGAAAACCAACGCAAGCTCAAGACGTAGCAAGAAGGATTTCTGGCGCCATTGCCGGGGAGGTCTTCGCTCAAGTCAAGACATACCAAGTACCCATCACAAACCCATCTCCCTCGCATATACATTATTTGCCATTTGCCTCTCGTTTTCCTCTCCCCCACTTCACCCTTGCCGTTTTATTCGCCCTCTCTTTCCCAACCTCCTCCTCTCTTTTCGCTTGCCTTCTTCTGTGTGCTTGTTTTCTTGTTTGACCTTATGGCCGCGCCTAAGGGTCCTGACCACCTTCTCAGAAGGATGGATGAGATTGAATCAAATATTATAAGCTTTATGAATTTGCAATTTGAGCACAATAATTTCTTTAGAAAAGAGCTTAAGGAACAGAAAAGTTTTTTGGGGTTTATGAACAAAGAGCTTGATGATATGAATAAAGAACTCTATGGTGTTAACGCTCAAATTACCCGGCTTGTATAGCCAAAATTTCTGACAAGCAAGCCACCTTAGTCAATAAGATGGCCGCTAAACCAGAAAAATTACATGAAAATAATGATGAGGATCTTAAAGTTATTGATGCGTCCACGATTAGATCTATGTTTTGCAATATGAATTTTGATGATTATGGGAGTGATGATGAATCAACTTTGCCTAGAAAGCGTCCCAAAAATTCGGAGTCATTAGATCTTGATGTTAAAATTGGTAAAAGTGAGATTGGAGAATCCTCAACTTCTAATAATGTTGAACCCACTATCTCGGATTTCAAGGAATTTGATTATGATAATTGTTCTTTAAAAGGGTGTATTTCCTTGTTGCAATTCGTTGTTAATTCTCCTCATGCTTATAGTCAAAATAAAGCTTTACCAAACATATTGTTGATGCCTTGTTGAATCTTATGATGAAAAACTTAATTTGGAAGTTTTTATACCTAGAAAACTTAATGATGAGTGGGAACCTACTATAAAGATTAAAATTAAAGATTATGAGTATTTTGCTTTGTGTGATTTGGGTACTAGTGTTTCCACGATTCCGAAAACTTTATGTGATATTCTAGGTTTCCATGATCTTGATGATTGCTCTTTAAATTTGCACCTTGCGGATTCCACCATTAAAAAGCCTATGGGAAGGATCAATGATGTCCTTATTATTGCAAATAGAAATTTGGTGCCCGTAGATTTTATCGTTCTTGATATAGATTGCAATCTTTCTTGCCCTATTATTCCTGGTAGACCTTTTCTTAGAACGATTGGTGCGATTATTGATATGAAGGAAGGGAATATTAGATTCCAATTTCCATTAAAGAAAGGCATGGAGCACTTTCCAAGAAGGAAAGTCAAATTACCTTATGAATCTATCATGTGTGCTACTTATGAATTTAGTGCTAAAGATGGCACTCGTTAGATCCATCTTTGTTTTTATGCCTAGCTAGGGGCGTTAAACGATAGCGCTAGTTGGGAGGCAACCCAATTTTCTTTATGTTTTTTGTTTTTGCTCCTATTTAGTAATAAATCTTGCATCTACCTTCTGGTTAGATGTGTTTTTATCTTTTAATTAGTGTTTGTGCCAAGTAGAACCTATAGGATAACCTACGATGATAGTTGATTTGATTTTGCTGAAAAACAGAAACTTTGTACGCACGAATATAATTTTTTTAATTCACAGGAACGTGCTTTTGCGTTGATTCTTTTTGCTGATGTTCAATAAACAAATTGTCCAGGACTTCCTATTTTGGTAGGATTTTTAGAGTTCCATAAGTTTGCGTTAGTTACAGATTTCTACAGACTGTTCTGTTTTTGACAGATTCTGTTTTTCGTGTGTTGTTTGCTTATTTCAATGCATATATGGCTAGTAAGTCAGTCTATGAACCATAAAGAAGTTGGAATACAGTAGGTTTAACACCAAAATAAATAAAGAATGAGTTAATTGCAGTACCTTATGTGGTGGTTTTGTTTTCTTTCACTAACGGAGCTTATAAGATTTCCTGTTGAGTTTTGTGTTGTGAAGTTTTCAAGTTTTGGGTAAAGCTTTTATGGACTATGGAATAAGGAGTGCAAGAGCCTAAGCTTGGGGATGCCCATGGCACCCCAAGATATTCAAGGATAGCCAAAAGCCTAAGCTTGGGGATGCCCCGGGAAGGCATCCCCTCTTTCGTGTTCGTTCATTGGTAACTTTACTTGGAGCTATATTTTTATTCGCTACATGATATGTGTTTTGCTTGGAGCGTCGTTTATTATATTAGTATTTGCTTTTTAGTTTACCACAATCATCCTTGCTGTACACACCTTTTTGGAGAAGCCTATTTGATTATAATTTGCTAGAATACTCTATGTGCTTCTCTTATATCTTTTGAGGTCGATAGTTTTTGCTCTAGTGCTTCACTTATATCTTTTAGAGCACGGTGGTGTCTTAATTTTGAAGAAATTGCTAGTCTCTCATGCTTCACTTATATTATTTTGAGAGTATTTTAGAACAACATGGTATTTGCTATTATCATAAAGTTGGTCCTAGAATGATGAGCATCCAAGTTGGGTATAATAAAAACTATCATAGAAAGTGAATTGGATGCTATGATCAATTTGATGCTTGATAACTGTTTTGAGATATGGAGGTAGTGATATTAAAGTCATGCTAGTTGGGTGATTATGAATTTAAAGAATGCTTGTGTTGAAGCTTGTGATTCCCATAGCATGCACGTATGGTGAACCGCTTTGTGATGAAGTTGGAGCACAATTTTATTTATTGATTGTCTTCCTTATGAGTGGCGGTCAGGGACGAGCGATGGTCTTTTCCTACCAATCTATCCCCCTAGGAGCATGCACGTAGTACTTTGGTTTTTGATGACTTCTAAATTTTTTGCAACAAGTATATGAGTTCCTTTGATTAATGTTGAGTCCATGGATTATACGCACTCTTTCACCCTTCCACCATTGCTAGCCTCTCTTGTATCGTGCAATTCTCGCCGGTACCTTACACCTACCATTTACCTTCCTCAAAACAGCCACCATACCTACCTATTATGGCATTTCCATAGCCATTTCGAGATATATTGCCATGCAACTTTCCACCATTCCGTTCATATGACACATATTACTTTTGTCATATTGCTTTTTGCATAATCATGTAGTTGACATCGTATTTGTGGTAAGGCCACCTTCATAATTTTCATACTTGTCGCTCTTGATTCATTGCATATCCCGGTACACTGCCGGAGGCATTCATATAGAGTCATATCTTCTTCTAGCTTTGAGTTGTAAATCCATAAAAGTGTGATGATCTTCATTATTAGAGCGTCCTAGTGAGGAAAGGATGATGAAGACTATGATTCCCCCACAAGTCGGGATGAGACTTCGGACTTTACAAAAAAAGGAGAAAGGCCAAAAATTATAGATACGTTGGAGACGTATCAAGCATCCCCAAGCTTAATTCTTGCTCGTCCTTGAGTAGGTAAATGATAAAAACAGAATTTTTTATGTGGAATGCTACCTAGCATATTTCTCAACGTAATTTTCTTTATTGTGGCATGAATGTTCAGATCCAAATGATTCAAGACAAAAGTTCATACTGACATAAGAAATAGTAATACTTCAAGCATACTAACAAGGTAATCATGTCTTCTCAAAATAACAGGGCAAAAGAAAGTTATCCCTACAAAATCATATAGTCTGGCTATGCTCTATCTTCATCACAAAAAATATTTAAATCATGCACAACCCCGGTTTTAGCCAAGCAATTGTTTCATACTTTAGTATTTTCAAAAAAATTCAATCTTCACGCAATACATGAGCGTGAGCCATGGACATAGCACTATATGTGGAATAGAATGGTGGTTGTGGAGAAGACCAAAAAAGGAGAAGATAGTCTCACATCAACTAGGCATATCAACGGGCTATGGAGATGCCCATTAATAGATATCAATGTGAGTGAGTAGGGATTGCCATGCAACGGATGCACTAGAGCTATAAGTGTATGAAAGATCAAAAAGAAACTAAGTGGATGTGCATCCAACTTGCTTGCTCACGAAGACCTAGGGCATTTTTGAGGAAGCCCATCATTGGAATATACAAGCCAAGTTCTATAACGAAAATTTTCCACTAGTATATGAAAGTGACAACATAGGAGAATCTCTATCATGAAGATCATGGTGCTACTTTGAAGCACAAGTGTGGTAAAAGGATAGTAACATTGTCCCTTCTCTCTTTTTCTCTCATTTTTTTGGCCTTCCCTTTTTTTATCTGGCCTTTCTCTTTTTTTTAAAGTCCGGAGTCTCATCCCGACTTGTGGGGGAATCATAGTCTCCATCATCCTTTCCTCACTTGGGACAATGCTCTAGTAATGAAGATCATCACACTTTTATTTACTTACAACTCAAGAATTACAACTCAATACTTAGAACAAAATATGACTCTATAGGGGTGCCTCCGGCGGTATACCAGGATATGCAGTGAATCAACAGTGACATGTATGAAAGAATTATCAAGGTGGCTTTGCCACAAATACGATGTCAACTACATGATCATGCAAAAGCAATATGACAATGATGGAGCGTGTCATAATAAACGGAACGGTGGAAAGTTGCATGGCAATATATCTCGGAATGGCTATGGAAAGGCCATAATAGGTAGGTATGGTGGCTATTTTGAGGAAGGTATATGGTGAGTGTATGGTACCGGCGAAAGTGTCGCGGCACAAGAGAGGCTAGCAATGGTGGAAGGATGAGAGTGCATATAATCCATGGACTCAACATTAGTCATAAAGAACTCATATACTTATTGCAAAAATCTACAAGTAATCAAAACAAAGTACTACACGCATGCTCCTAGGAGAAGGGTTGGTAGGAGTTAACCATCATGTGATCCCGAACTCCACACATAAGGAAGACAATCAATAAATAAATCATGCTCCAACTTCATCACATAACAGTTCACCATACGTGCATGCTACAAGAATCACAAACTTTAACACAAGTATTCCTCAAATTCACAATTACCCAACTAGCATGACTCTAATATTACCATCCTCATATCTCAAAACAATTATCAAGCATCAAATTGATCATAGCATCCAATTCACTTCCTATGATAGTTTTTATTATACCCAACCTGGATGCCCATCATATTAGGACCAATTTTATAACCATAGCAAATACCATGCTGTTCTGAAAGACTCTCAAAATAATATAAGTGAAGCATGAGAGATCAACAATTTTCTACAAAATTAAGCCACCGCCGTGCTCTAGAAAGATATAAGTGAAGCACGAGAGCAAAAAATTGTCTAGCTCAAAAGATATAAGTGAAGCACATAGAGTATTCTAACAAATTCTAAAGCATGTGTGTCTCTCCCAAAAGGTGTGTACAGAACAGATTATTGTGGTAAACTAAAAAGCAAAGACTCATATCATACAAGACGCTTCAAGCAAAACACATATCGTGTGGTGAATAAAAATATAGCTCCAAGTAAAGTTACCGATAGACGAAGACGAAAGAGGGGATGCCTTCCGGGGCATCCCCAAGCTTAGGCTTTTGGTTGTCCTTGGATTATATTCGGGTGCCATGGGCATCCCCAAGATTAGGCTCTTGTCACTCCTTATTCCATAGTCCATCAAATCTTTACCCAAAACATGAAAACTTCACAACAAAAAACTCAACAGGAAATCTCATGAGCTCCATTAGTGCAAGAAAGAAAAAACCACCACTTAAGGTATTGTAATGAACTCATTTTTTATTTATTTTGGTGTTAAACCTACTGTATTCCAACTTCTCTATGGTTCATACTCCCCTATACTAGCCATAGATTCATCGAAATAAGCAAACAACACACGAAAAACAGAATCTGTCAAAAACAGAACAATCTGTAGCAATGTGTAACTTTTGAATACTTCTGGAACTATAAAAATCCTACCAAAATAGGAAGTCCTAGGAAATTTTTCTGCTGATCTTCTTCGAAAAGAATCAACTAAAAATCACGTCTCTGTGATTTATTAAAATTATTCTCGTGCGTGCAAAAGTTTCTGTTTTTCAGCAAGATCAAATTAACTTTCACCCAAGATGATCCTATAGGTTCTACTTTGCACAAACACTAACTAAAACATAAAACCACATCTAAACAGAGGCAAGATGAATTATTTATTACTAAACAGGAGCAAAAAGCAAGTAACAAAAATAAAATTGGGTTGCCTCCCAACAAGCGCTATCGTTTAACGCCCCTAGCTAGGCATAAAAGCGAGGATAGATCTAAGTATTGTCATCTTTGGTATTGGGAAAGAAAAGAGAAACATTCCTTTCTATAGCATTCATCCTTCTATTTTGGGAAAGCACATTGCCATTAATGGAGGAAGAAAGATTAAGCACGTTACGGAAATTTGCATCTAAGCTAGCCTTCATCTCTTTGATAATTTCGTTTTGATAAAAGCATAAGAGAGTGGGATTCAACCTTATCATTCATGGGGTGCCCAAATATAGTTTTAGTTTTTTCATAGGTATCTATAGCATCCCCTTCAAGAAAACCTCCTTCAAAAATAGAATCTAGAACTTGCTTGAAAGAAGCGGGTAATCCAACATAAAAGCTTTTTAAGTAAATCTCAATTTAATATTATGGCACATAGCTAGCTCGAATCCTTAATAGCCTATCCCAAGCATCTTTTAAAGTCTCATCAAGTAAATAACGAAAAATTCCGGAGTCATCTTCATCGAAATTACTCAAACTTTCATTGATAACCCCGGTAGGTCTTTCCATAGCATCATTATTTATGAGCTTAGAGAGGATAGAGATACTATCCAAGGTACTAAAACCCTGGAAAGAACCCTTAGTTCTTTTCGATTCGGACATGGCGAAGGGAAGGCAAACGGTAAAGAGAGGGTGAATAAAAAGGCAAGGGTGAAGTGGGGGATAGAAAAACGAGAGGCAAATGGCAAATAATGTAATGCAAGGGAGATGAGTTTATGATGGGTACTTGGTATGCCTTGACTTGTGAGAAGACCTCCCCGGCAACGGTGCTAGAAATCCTTCTTCCTACCTCTTGAGCACTGCATTGGTTTTCCCTTGAAGAGGAAAGGGTGATGCAGCAAAGTAGCGTAAGTATTTCCCTCTATTTTGAGAACCAAGGTATCAATCCAGTAGGAGGCTCCAAGCAAGTCCCTCGTACCTACACAAACAAACAAGAACCTCGCAACCAACGCGAAAAAGGGGTTGTCAATCCCTTCACACGGTAACTTGCGAAAGTGAGATCTGATAGAGATAATAAGATAAGATAAATATTTTGGTATTTTATGGTATAGATTGAAAAGTAAAGATTGCAAAATAAAGTATATTGGAAACTTATATGATAAAAGATAGACCCTGGGCCATAGGTTTCACTAGTGGCTTCTCTCAAGATAGCATAAGTATTACGGTGGGTGAACAAATTACTGTCAAGCAATTGATAGGAAAGTGCATAGTTATGAGAATATCTAGGCATGATCATGTATATAGGCATCACGTCCGCGACAAGTGGACCGAAACGATTCTGCATCTACTACTATTACTCCACAGGTCGACCGCTATCCAGCATGCATCTAGAGTATTAAGTTCATAAGAACAGAGTAACGCATTAGGCAAGATGACATGATGTAGAGGATAAACTCAAGCAATATGATATAAACCCCATCTTTTTTATCCTCCATGGCAACAATACAATACGTGCTTTGCTGCCCCTACTATCACTGGGAAAGGACACCGCAAGATTGAACCCAAAGCTAAGCACTTCTCCCATTGCAAGAAAGATCAATCTAGTAGGCCAAACCAAACTGATAATTCGAAGAGACTTGCAAATATAACCAATCATATATAAAAGAATTCAGAGGAGATTCAAATATTTCTCATAGATAAACTTGATCATAAACCCACAATTCATCGGATCTCGACAAACACACCGCAAAAAGATTTACATCGAATAGATCTCCAAGAAGATCGAGGAGAACTTTGTATTGAGAATCAAAGAGAGAGAAGAAGCCATCTAGCTAATAACTATGGACCCGAAGGTCTGTGGTAAACTACTCACAACTCATCGGAGAGGCTATGGTGTTAATGTAGAAGCCCACCGTGGTTGATTCCCACTCCAGCGAAGCGCCGACGAAGGCTCCAAGATGGGATCTCGTGGATATAGAAGGTTGCGGCCGTGGAAATAGGGTTTTGTGGTGCTCCTGGATGTTTTTAGTGTACATAGATATATATAGGCGAAGGAGGTAGGTCAGGGGAGCCACGAGGGGCCCACGAGGGTGGGGGGCACGCCCACCCCCCTAAGGCACGCACTCCTGCCTCGTGGCTGTCTCGGCTGCTTCTTGACGTCCACTCTGATACGTCTCCAATGTATCTATAATTTTTTATTCTTCCATGCTATTATATTACCCCTTTTGGATATTTATGGGCTTTATTTTACACATTTATATCATTTTCGGACTAACCTACTAACCAGAGGCCCAACCCATATTGCTGTTTTTTGCCTATTTCAGTATTTCAAAGAAAAGGAATATCAAACGGAGTCCAAACGGAAGGAAACCTTCGGGAGCGTTATTTTTGGAACAAATCTGATCCGGAGAGCTTGGAGTGCAAGTCAAGAAGCCTCCGAGGGCCCCACGAGATAGGAGGGCGCCCTCCCCCCTGTAGGGCATGCCCCCCTGTCTCGTGGGCCCCTCGGGCGGCCACCGACGTTCTTCTCCCTCCTATATATACCTACGTACCCCGAAAACATCCAGGAGCACCACGAAACACAATTTCCACCGCCGTAACCTTCTGTATCCGCGAGATCCCATCTTGGAGCCCTTGCCGGCACTCTGCCGGAGGGGGAAGCAACCACGGAGGGCCTCTACATCAACATCCTTGCCCCTCCGATGAGTTGTGAGTAGTTTACCATAGACCTACGGGTCCATAGTTATTAGCTAGATGGCTTCTTCTCTCTTTTTGGATCTCAATACAATGTTCTCCCCCTCTCTTGTGGAGATCTATTCGATGTAATCTCTTTTTGCGGTGTGTTTGTCGAGATCTGATGAATTGTGGGTTTATGATCAAGTTTATCTATGAATAATATTTGAATCTTCTCTGAATTATTTTATGTATGATTGAGTTATCTTTGCAAGTCTCTTCGAATTATCAGTTTGGTTTGGCCTACTAGATTGTCTTTCTTGCCATGGGAGAAGTGCTTAGCTTTGGGTTCAATCTTGCGGTGTTCTTACCCAGTGACAGAAAGGGTTGCAAGACACGTATTGTATTGTTGCCATCGAGGATAACAAGATGGGGTTTATATCATATTGCATGTGTTTATCCCTCTACATCATGTCATCTTGCTTAATGCGTTACTCTGTTCTTATGAACTTAATACTCTAGATGCAGGCAGGAGTCGGTCGATGTGTGGAGTAATAGTAGTAGATGCAGGCAGGAGTCGGTCTACTTGTTATGGACGTGATGCCTATATACATGATCATGCCTAGATAATCTCATAACTATGCGCTTTTCTATCAATTGCTCGACAGTAATTTGTTCACCCACCGTAATACTTATGCTATCTTGAGAGAAGCCTCTAGTGAAACCTATGGCCCCCGGGTCTATCTCTTATCATATTTGCTTTCAATCTACTTTATTTGCATCTTTACTTTTTGCATCTATATTATAAAATACCAAAAATATATTTATCTTATCATACTATCTTTATTAGATCTCACTTTCGCAAGTGGCCGTGAAGGGATTGACAACCCCTTTATTGCGTTGGTTGCGAGTTCTCAGTTTGTTTGTGTAGGTGCGTGGGACTTTTGAGGAGCCTCCTACTGGATTGATACCTTGGTTCTCAAAACTGAGGGAAATACTTACGCTACACTTTGCTGCATCACCCTCTCCTCTTCGAGGAAAACCAACGCAAGCTCAAGACGTAGCAAGAAGGATTTCTGGCGCCGTTGCCGGGGAGGTCTTCGCTCAAGTCAAGACATACCAAGTACCCATCACAAACCCATCTCCCTCGCATTTACATTATTTGCCATTTGCCTCTCGTTTTCCTCTCCCCCACTTCACCCTTGCCGTTTTATTCGCCCTCTCTTTCCCAATCTCCTCCTCTCTTTTCGCTTGCCTTCTTCTGTGTGCTTGTTTGCTTGTTTGACCTTATGGCCGCGCCTAAGGGTCCTGACCACCTTCTCAGAAGGATGGATGAGATTGAATCAAATATTAGAAGCTTTATGAATTTGCAATTTGAGCATAATAATTTCTTTAGAAAAGAGCTTAAGGAACAAAAAGTTTTTTGGGTTTATGAACAAAGAGCTTGATGATATGAATAAAGAATTCTATGGTGTTAACGCTCAAATTACCCGGCTTGAAATGCTATAGCCAAAATTTCTGACAAGCAAGCCACCTTAGTCAATAAGATGGCCGCTAAACCAGAAAAATTACATGAAAATAATGATGAGGATCTTAAAGTTATTGATGCGTCTCCGATTAGATCTATGTTTTGCAATATGAATTTTGATGATTATGGGAGTGATGATGAATCAACTTTGCCTAGAAGGCGTCCCAAAAATTCGGAGTCTTTAGATCTTGATGTTAAATTTGGTAAAAGTGAGATTGGAGAATCCTCAACTTCTAATAATGTTGAACCCACTATCTCGGATTTCAAGGAATTTGATTATGATAATTGTTCTTTAAAAGGTGTATTTCCTTGTTGCAATCCGTTGTTAATTCTCCTCATGCTTATAGTCAAAATAAAGCTTTTACCAAACATATTGTTGATGCCTTGATGCAATCTTATGATGAAAAACTTAATTTGGAAGTTTCTATACCTAGAAAACTTAATGATGAGTGGGAACCTACTATAAAGATTAAAATTAAAGATTATGAGTGTTTTGCTTTGTGTGATTTGGGTGCTAGTGTTTCCACGATTCCGAAAACTTTATGTGATATTCTAGGTTTCCATGATCTTGATGATTGCTCTTTAAATTTGCACCTTGCGGATTCCACCATTAAAAAGCCTATGGGAAGGATCAATGATGTTCTTATTGTTGCAAATAGAAATTTGGTGCCCGTAGATTTTATCGTTCTTGATATAGATTGCAATCTTTCTTGCCCTATTATTCTTGGTAGACCTTTCCTTAGAACGATTGGTGCGATTATTGATATGAAGGAAGGGAATATTAGATTCCAATTTCCATTAAAGAAAGGCATGGAGCACTTTCCAAGAAAGAAAGTCAAATTACCTTATGAATCTATCATGCGTGCTACTTATGAATTTAGTGCCAAAGATGGCACTCGTTAGATCTATCTTTGTTTTTATGCCTAGCTAGGGGCGTTAAACGATAGCGCTAGTTGGGAGGCAACCCAATTTTCTTTATGTTTTTTGTTTTTGCTCCTGTTTAGTAATAAATCTTGCATCTACCTTCTGGTTAGATGTGTTTTTATCTTTTAATTAGTGTTTGTGCCAAGTAGAACCTATAGGATAACCTACGATGATAGTTGATTTGATTCTGCTGAAAAACAGAAACTTTGCACGCACGAATATAATTTTGTTAAATCACAGGAACGTGCTTTTGCGTTGATTCTTTTTGCTGCTGTTCAATAAACAAATTGTCCAGGACTTCCTATTTTGGTAGGATTTTTAGAGTTCCACAAGTTTGCGTTAGTTACAGATTGCTACAGACTGTTCTGTTTTTGACAGATTCTGTTTTTCGTGTGTTGTTTGCTTATTTCAATGCATCTATGGCTAGTAATTCAGTCTATGAACCATAAAGAAGTTGGAATACAGTAGGTTTAACACCAAAATAAATAAACAATGAGTTCATTGCAGTACCTTATGTGGTGGTTTTGTTTTCTTTCACTAACGGAGCTTATAAGATTTCCTGTTGAGTTTTGTGTTGTGAAGTTTTCAAGTTTTGGGTAAAGCTTTTATGGACTATGGAATAAGGAGTGGCAAGAGCCTAAGCTTGGGGATGCCCATGGCACCCCAAGATATTCAAGGATAGCCAAAAGCCTAAGCTTGGGGATGCCCCGGGAAGGCATCCCCTCTTTCGTCTTCGTTCATTGGTAACTTTACTTGGAGCTATATTTTTATTCGCTACATGATATGTGTTTTGCTTGGAGCGTCGTGTATTATATTAGTCTTTGCTTTTTAGTTTACCACAATCATCCTTGCTGTACACACCTTTTGGGAGAAGCCTATTTGATTAGAATTTGCTAGAATACTCTATGTGCTTCACTTATATCTTTTGAGCTTGATAGTTTTTGCTCTAGTGCTTCACTTATATCTTTTAGAGCACGGTGGTGTCTTAATTTTGAAGAAATTGCTAGTCTCTCATGCTTCACTTATATTATTTTGAGAGTCTTTTAGAACAGCATGGTATTTGCTATTATCATAAAGTTGGTCCTAGAATGATGAGCATCCAAGTTGGGTATAATAAAAACTATCATAGAAAGTGAATTGGATGCTATGATCAATTTGATGCTTGATAATTGTTTTGAGATATGGAGGTAGTGATATTAAAGTCATGCTAGTTGGGTGATTATGAATTTAAAGAATGCTTGTGTTGAAGCTTGTGATTCCCGTAGCATGCACGTATGGTGAACCGCTTTGTGATGAAGTTGGAGCACAATTTTATTTATTGATTGTCTTCCTTATGAGTGGCGGTCGGGGACGAGCGATGGTCTTTTCCTACCAATCTATCCCCCTAGGAGCATGCGCGTAGTACTTTGGTTTTTGATGACTTCTAAATTTTTGCAACAAGTATATGAGTTCTTTTGATTAATGTTGAGTCCATGGATTATACGCACTCTTTCACCCTTCCACCATTGCTAGCCTCTCTTGTATCGTGCAATTTCGCCGGTACCATACACCCACCATTTACCTTCCTCAAAACAGCCACCATACCTACCTATTATGGCATTTCCATAGCCATTCCGAGATATATTGCCATGCAACTTTCCACCGTTCCGTTCATATGACACGCATTACTTTTGTCATATTGCTTTTTGCATGATCATGTAGTTGACATCGTATTTGTGGCAAGGCCACCTTCATAATTTTCATACATGTCGCTCTTGATTCATTGCATATCCCGGTACACCGCCGGAGGCATTCATATAGAGTCATATCTTGTTCTAGCTTTGAGTTGTAAATCCATAAAAGTGTGATGATCTTCATTATTAGAGCATTGTCCTAGTGAGGAAAGGATGATGAAGACTATGATTCCCCCACAAGTCGGGATGAGACTTCGGACTTTACAAAAAAAAAGGAGAAAGGCCAAAAGAAAGAAAAAAAGAAAGAAAAAGAAAGAAAAAAAGAAGAAGAAAAATAAAAATGAGAGAAAAAGAGAGAAGGGACAATGCTACTATCTCTTTTTCCACACTTGTGCTTCAAAATAGCACCATGATCTTCATGATAGAGAGTCTCATATGTTGTCACTTTCATATACTAGTGGGAATTTTTCATTATAGAACTTGGCTTGTATATTCCAATGATGGGCTTCCTCAAAAGTGCCCTAGGTCTTCGTGAGCAAGCAAGTTGGATGCACCCCACTTAGTTTCTTTTGTTGAGCTTTCATATATTTATAGCTCTAGTGCATCCGTTGCATGGCAATCCCTACTCACTCACATTGATATCTATTAATGGGCATCTCCATAGCCCGTTGATACGCCGAGTTGATGTGAGACTATCTTCTCCTTTTTGTCTTCTCCATAACCACCCTTCTATTCCACATATAGTGCTATGTCCATGGCTCACGCTCATGTATTGCGTGAAAGTTGAAAAAGTTTGAGATTATTAAAGTATGAAACAATTGCTTGGCTTGTCATCGGGGTTGTGCATGATTAAATACTTTGTGTGATGAAGATAGAGCATAGCCAGACTATATGATTTTGTAGGGATAACTTTCTTTAGCCATGTTATTTTGAGAAGACATGATTACTTTGATTAGTATGCTTGAAGTATTACTATTTCTTATGTCAATATGAACTTTTATTTTGTATTCATTTGGATCTGAACATTCATGCCACAATAAAGAAAATTACATTATGAATTATGCTAGGTAGCATTCCACATCAAAAATTTCTTTTTTATCATTTACCTACTCGAGGACGAGCAGGAATTAAGCTTGGGGATGCTTGATACGTCTCCAACGTATCTATAATTTTTGATTGTTCCATGCTATTATATTACCCCTTTTGGATGTTGGCTTTATTTTACACATTTATATCATTTTTGGGACTAACCTACTAACCGGAGGCCCAGCCCATATTGCTGTTTTTTTTGCCTATTTCAGTATTTCGAAGAAAAGGAATATCAAACGGAGTCCAAACGGAATGAAACCTTCGGGAGCGTTATTTTTGGAACAAATCTGATCCGGAGAGCTTGGAGTGCAAGTCAAGAAGCTCCGAGGGCCCCACGAGATAGGAGGGCGCCCCCCCTGTAGGGCGCGCCCCCTGTCTCGTGGGCCCCTCGGGCGGCCACCGACGTACTTCTTCCTCCTATATATACCTACGTACCCCGAAAACATCCAGGAGCACCACGAAACACAATTTCCACCGCCGTAACCTTCTGTATCCGCGAGATCCCATCTTGGAGCCCTTGCCGGCACTCTGCCGGAGGGGGAAGCAACCACGGAGGGCCTCTACATCAACATCCTTGCCCCTCCGATGAGTTGTGAGTAGTTTACCACAGACCTACGGGTCCATAGTTATTAGCTAGATGGCTTCTTCTCTCTTTTTGGATCTCAATACAATGTTCTCCCCCTCTCTTGTGGAGATCTATTCGATGTAATCTCTTTTTGCGGTGTGTTTGTCGAGATCCGATGAATTGTGGGTTTATGATCAAGTTTATCTATGAATAATATTTGAATCTTCTCTGAATTCTTTTATGTATGATTGAGTTATCTTTGCAAGTCTCTTCGAATTATCAGTTTGGTTTGGCCTACTAGATTGGTCTTTCTTGCCATGGGAGAAGTGCTTAGCTTTGGGTTCAATCTTGCGGTGTTCTTACCCAGTGACAGAAAGGGTTGCAAGACACGTATTGTATTGTTGCCATCGAGGATAACAAGATGGGGTTTATATCATATTGCATGTGTTTATCCCTCTACATCATGTCATCTTGCTTAATGCGTTACTCTGTTCTTATGAACTTAATACTCTAGATGCAGGCAGGAGTCGGTCGATGTGTGGAGTAATAGTAGTAGATGCAGGCAGGAGTCGGTCTACTTTTTATGGACGTGATGCCTATATACATGATCATGCCTAGATAATCTCATAACTATGCGCTTTTCTATCAATTGCTCGACAGTAATTTGTTCACCCACCGTAATACTTATGCTATCTTGAGAGAAGCCTCTAGTGAAACCTATGGCCCCTGGGTCTATCTCTTATCATATTTGCTTTCAATCTACTTTATTTGCATCTTTACTTTTTGTATCTATATTATAAAATACCAAAAATATATTTATCTTATCATGCTATCTTTATTAGATCTCACTTTCGCAAGTGGCCATGAAGGGATTGACAACCCCTCTATTGTGTTGGTTGCGAGTTCTTAGTTTGTTTGTGTAGGTGCGTGGGACTTTTGAGGAGCCTCCTACTGGATTGATACCTTGGTTCTCAAAACTAAGGGAAATACTTACGCTACACTTTGCTGCATCACCCTCTCCTCTTCGAGGAAAACCAACGCAAGCTCAAGACGTAGCACACTCCAAGTCTCCTGGGTTACATTTGTTCCAAAAAGATCGCTCCCAAAGGTTTCATTCCGTTTGGACTCCGTTTGATATTCCTTTTCTTCGAAACACTGAAATAGGCAAAAAACAATTCGGGTTGGGCCTCCGGTTGGTAGGTTAGTCCCAAAAATGATATAAAAGTGTAAAGTAAAGCCCATAAACATCCAAAACGGGTAATATAATAGCATGGAACAATCAAAAATTACAGATACGTTGGAGACGTATCATGTTCCTCTTCTGAAGTTCCGATTGCTTGGCACTCTTCTCAGCAAACTCTGTAGTTGCCCTGACCCTTTTGAATTCTGCCCAATCTGCCTTTGTAATTTGGGGATATGCAGGGATTGTGTCCTTGCCTTCACTCAAGTACTTCTTGTACAGCACGTGCTTCCAGTTTCTCCAAGCATCCCTATCCTTCTTCAGTGTAGCATGTTCCACCTGCATTCTCCACTACTGTGGAACATTGAAGTGATCCATGATCTCCTAGACTATCCTTTGTCGTGTTTCTGTGTCAGCCTTCCAAAACCCCGACAGATAAATGTCGAGCCTTTCCCCGCCAACAAATCCACACACACTCTTGAACCTCATGTGTGCTTTATCTGGTTTAAGCCCAAGATTTTAAATCGATCTAGGTTACTTCATATACACCTTTAGGCTGGCGTGTGGGCTTCCTTGGGGCGTTCCTCTGTGTCCTGACCGGAAGGGTAATTGCTGCAGCTCTATCCCGTTCATGATTACTTGATCCCTCACCATCTCCTGAAGACCTAGGTTTGTCGAAATCAGATGAAGATACATCGCCTGAAGCATGAATGTTGTCGCTGCTACCCTGCATCTACAGAGACACATGCGAAACTCAAGAAAGGAGGATAAGCATAAAACTAACAACTTGGTATCAAGCATGCAATAATTTAGAAAATGTACAGCTTATTTGTTAAGTTTGTGTGACTCGAGCGCCCGCGATCTGTAAATCTGCAGTAACTTATTGGAACAAATACAACTTATATGTACTAGTTAGGAAGGTAGATAATGAACATATATATTCTCTCCGTTATTTTTAGCCAAATTGGGAACATACGGAGCGAAATAGGAAGAGGGATTGCGAGAAAATATGCCTCACCGCGATGGAGAGCAGTAACTAACATGTTTCTTAATGCAAACCCGGTCGGACCACAGGAGAGGCGATGGTTACAGGATCGATATGCTCGAGGGTTGATAGAGGCAGAGGTGTCCCATCTTTTCGATGAGATGATGGATATCGCTTTGGTGGAAGTCGACTTTGACGATCCGACTACGAAAGTGCGAGGACGTCACGCCTTAGCAATCGCTAAACCAACTCCGAGAGGTTACTGACCACGCCGGAGCACGATCAACCTGACCACGAAGGTCTGTTTCCTGTAGGCAAACGAAGAACAAGCAAGAAACTAAGATTGCAATCTAGATATTGCGAATATAAGAGGAAAGCTTTATTGATCAAGGTGGGGTTCTATGACGCCTTTGTCTGGTCGTTGAACACAAACGAAGTACGCGAAGTTGCAGCTATGGCGAACTTTAGTCTAAACAAAACCCAAAGTCTAAACAAAGCCCTAAGGGCTGTATATATGGAGGAAGAGGGGGGAATTTCGTGGCCCCTGAGGGAGGGGTCTGAAACCAACCCTAACTCTTGTTTCCCCATACATATGGACTCTAAAAATAGCCTATACTTATGTATTTCGAAATTACATGGGC
Source organism: Triticum aestivum (assembly GCF_018294505.1). NCBI lineage: Eukaryota > Viridiplantae > Streptophyta > Magnoliopsida > Poales > Poaceae > Triticum > Triticum aestivum. The sequence goes on from NC_057801.1 coordinate 385,318,480, forward strand.
CTGGCCCAATAAAAAGGTGACACGGCACCTAGAATAGCCTGTGGACGAAAATTATGAAGTAGCATCTTGTATATTTCGTCCAAGGCTTCATGCACTCATTATGGTGGCTTCAACATCCTGAAATCATCACTTGTAGCTCCGTTCTTGTTCCCCTTGCGCATGCCATCATCTCCATGCTTGTTCTTGATCCAATGTTCATCCTTCTCCAAGCTAGGCCCCTCATTTGTAAGCAAAACAAATGTATCCAATTTAGGCAGCATCATATTCTCATGAACATTAGAATCATTACCAAGAAACGAAAGTACCTGGTAATTTAATTGGCGTGTGCGAGCTCTAGTAATTGGTCCAGTATGTATAGCAGTAGGGGCTGTGGGTGTAACAATAGTATTGATGTCCTCATCATCCTCCCCTTCTTGAAATGAAGTCGTCCTCGACGGAAGTTCATCTTCCTCTCCCAAATAAGGCTTCAAATCAGCAATGTTAAAAGTGGGACTAACCCCAAAATCTGTAGGCAGCTCAAGTTTATATGCATTATCATTTATTTTCTCCAACACCTTAAAGGGACCATCAGCACGTGGCATTAGCTTTGATTTGCGCAAATCAGGAAATCTATCCTTACGCAAATGTAACCAAACAAGATCTCCAGGTGCAAACACAACATGTTTTCTACCCTTATCTCCAGCAAGTTTATATTTAGCATTCATACGCTCAATGTTTTCCTTAGTTAACTCATGCATTTTTAAAATCAATTCAGCACGTTGTTTAGCATCAAAATTAACCTTCTCCGAAGATGGAAGAGGCAACAAATCAATAGGTGCACGAGGTAGGAAACCATACACAACTTCAAAAGGGCACATCTTAGTAGTAGAATGCAATGAACGATTATAAGCAAATTCAATATGAGGCAAGCATTCCTCCCACATTTTCTTATTATTCTTCAAAACAGCCCTAAGCGTAGTAGACAATGTTCTATTGACTACTTCAGTTTGTCCATCAGTTTGGGGGTAACAAGTAGTAGTAAAAAGCAGTTTAGTCCCCAACTTAGCCCATAAACATCTCCAAAAGTGGCTAAGAAATTTAGTATCACGATCTGAAACAATAGTATTTGGCACACCATGCAAGCGAATAATTTCACGAAAGAACAAATCAGCAACATTAACAGCATCATTGCTTTTATGACATGGTATAAAGTGTGCCATTTTCAAGAATCTATCCACGACAACAAATATGCTATCCCTCCCCTTCTTTGTTCGAGGTAAACCTAAAACAAAGTCCATAGATATATCCTCCCAAGGAACACTGGGTACAGGCAAAGGCATATATAAACCATGAGGATTGAGTCGTGACTTAGCTTTTTGACATGTAGTGCAGCGAGCAATAAAACGCTCAACATCCCGTCTCATCTTTGGCCAAAAGAAATGTGTAGCAAGTACGTCCTCCATCTTCTTCATGCCAAAGTGTCCCATTAATTCACCTCCATGCGCCTCCTGCAACAACAAAAGACGAACAGAGCTAGCTGGAATGCATAGCTTGTTAGCACGAAACACAAATCCATCGTTAACGACGAACTTGTTCCACATTCTTCCTTCTTTACAATTCTGCATTACATCTTTAAAATCAGCATCATGCACATATTAATCTTTGATGGTCTCCAAACCAAATATTTTGAAGTCAAGTTGTGAAAGCATAGTATAGCGACGAGACAATGCATCAGCAATAACATTTTCTTTTCCCTTCTTGTGTTTAATGACATAAGGGAAAGTCTCAATGAATTCAACCCATTTAGCATGTCTACGATTCAGTTTAGCTTGACTTCTAATATGTTTCAAAGATTCATGATCAGAATGTATAACAAATTCTTTGGGCCATAAATAATGTTGCCATGTTTCCAAAGTCCGAACAAGAGCATATAATTCTTTATCATAAGTAGAATAATTCAGACTAGGCCCACTCAATTTTTTAGAAAAATATGCAACGGGTTTGCCATCTTGTAATAACACACCTCCTAATCCAATTCCACTAGCATCACATTCAAGCTCAAAAGTCTTATTAAAATCAGGAAGTTGGAGTAAAGGAGCATGTGTCAACTTATCTTTCAATACCGTGAAGGCTTCTTCCTGTGCGGTACCCCAAAGAAAAGGCACATCTTTCTTTGTAAGCTCATTGAGAGGTGCATCAATGGTGCTGAAATCTCTCACAAAACGCCTATAGAAACCAGCGAGGCCAAGAAAACTCCTCACTTGTGTGACCGTTTTGGGCTGTGGCCAACTCTCAATAGCGTCAATCTTGGCTTTATCAACTTCAATTCCCTGTGGAGTAACAACATAGCCAAGAAAAAATACTCGGTCGGTGCAAAAGGTGCACTTCCCAAGGTTACCAAACAAACGTGCATCACGTAGAGCAATAAAAATAGCACGTAAATGTTCCAAATGTTCTTCCAATGATTTGCTATAAATCAATATGTCATCAAAGTAAACTACCACAAATCGTCCAATGAAAGCACATAAAACTTCGTTCATTAATCTCATGAAAGTACTAGGTGCATTCGTTAACCCAAAAGGCATGACTAACCACTCATATAATCCAAACTTAGTTTTAAATGTTGTTTTCCATTCATCTCCCAATTTCATACGAATTTGATGGTATCCACTACGCAAATCAACTTTGGAGAATATTGTAGAGCCACTCAATTCATCAAGCATATCATCTAGCCTAGGAATAGGATGACGATAACGAATAGTAATATTATTAATGCCTCTACAATCAACACACATACGTGATGTACCATCCTTTTTCGGCACTAGAATAATAGGAATAGCACAAGGACTAAGGGATTCGCGTATATAACCTTTGTCGAGAAGCTCTTGTACTTGACGCATAATCTCCTTCGTCTCCTCTGGATTGGTACGGTATGGCGCACGGTTTGGCAGTGAAGCACCGGGAATTAAGTCAATCTGATGCTCAATCCCTCGAATAGGCGGTAATCCCGGTGGCACGTCTTGTGGAAAGACGTCAGCGAACTCCTGCAAAATGTTAGTGACAGCAGGAGGCAAAGAGGAAGGCACGTCCTCAAATGAAAATAATGCCTCTTTGCACACAAAAGCATAGCAAACAGATTTGCTGAAATCTAGCTCATCAATATCAGATTTGGTGGCAAATAAACATGCACTTTTCAATTTAATTTCAGAAGCAACACTAGATGGTTTATTATTAGGCTTCATTTGTTGCTCAAATTCTTTTGCCACAATCTGATTTTCACTCTTATTCTTCTCCTGTTTTGCTTTATTAGCTCTATTAATATCATCTTTCAAAATAGAATCAGGAGTCATAGGAAGCAAAGTAATATTTTTATCCTTATGAACAAGAGTATACTGATTGTTTCTACCATGGTGTACAGAATTTTTATCAAATTGCCATGGTCTACCAAGTAATAAGGAACATGCTTGCATAGGTACCACATCACAATCAACATAATCAGCATATGTAGAGATACTAAAATGCACACGAACAGTACGTGTTACCTTAACCTTGCCGCTGTTGTTGAACCATTGGATGTAGTAAGGATGTGGATGTGGTCTTGTGGTGAGAGAAAGCTTCTCCACCATCTCCATGCTAGCCAAGTTGTTGCAGCTCCCTCCTTCTATGATGACGCGCACAGAACGTTCCTTCACAACTCCCTTGGTATGGAACAAATTGTGCCTCTGATTTTGCTCAGCTTGTGTGACCTGCACACTCAAAACACGTTGAGCAACTAAACATTCATACCTGTCAGCGTCTTCAGGAGCCATGTATTGCGTCTCATGATCAGAATCATCTCCACCATGTTCTTCACGTGTAATAAGAGCCAAAGTCTCCTCATCATAGTCACTAGCGGACTAATAGCCACCATCCTCAGTAGCAATCATCACACGCTGAGATTTGCATTCTCTCGCATAATGACCTCTTCCCTTACAACGACGACAAATAATATCACTTGTGTGCCCTGTTGATGCCATGGAAGAAGAAGAACTCTGTGCAGGCCCGCAGGTGCGCTCTTGGCAGATAATGGTGGTTGTGCCTGTTTTCTTGTATCACGGCTGGAGGTGGCACCTGATTGAGGTGCTGGTGCAGTTGAAGTAGAAGATGCACGCGGTGTCCATGATGAAGGTCGGCCTGCAGAAAAGTTAGTTTGCGCCAATGCTTGTCGATCCTGCACTTCACGTTCAGCTTTACAAGCAAGATGGAATAAACGAGTGATATTAGTATACTCCTTATAGTCTAGAATGGTCTGAATCTCTCTATTTAATCCACCCAGAAAACGTGCAAGCATAGCTTCATTCTCCTCAACAATACCACATCTAATCATGCCAGTTTGTAATTCCTGATAATATTCTTCTACAGAATTTTTCCCTTGTCTTAAGCGCTGCAATTTTTGAAGCAATTCACGTTGATAATATGGTGGAACCCAACGAGTACGCATAGCAGTTTTCAAAGCAGCCCAAGTAGTTGGAATAGGATATAATCTACAATGTTCAGACCACCATACACATGCAAAACTAGTGAAAGCACAAACAGCAGCGGCAACCCGTCTCTCCTCGGGATATTGTAAACATGTAAATCGTTGTTCAGTTTCTAACTCCCAAGTAAGATATATATCAGGAACATATCTACCCTCAAATGGTGGAATATTCAATTTCAGTTTAGGAAGATGGTCATGATCTCGTACCTGAGGGAGAGCCCTACCATTGTGATTATTTGCATGTGGACGACCTAGTGGTTGTGGTGCAGGTGGTTGCACGTAGTTCTGATTTTGATCAACCTCATCCTCGTAATCTCCCACATAATCATCCTCCTCCGCATCAGCAGTAGGAGCCACAGAAGTATCAACAGCAGCACCAAGATTTTGGCCAAACGCAAGAGGGACACAGCTCGCTCGGTGGAGGGTTGTTTCGCGATGTGGAGGTAGTCGTTCTTGTTGTTGTTGGAGAGGTGCATTAGGTGCAGTGGGTGGCGGTGGTGGAAGACGCACGAGCAATTCATTAAATTTGTTATCGAGCTTTGTTTCAAACATCTTCTCCATGCCATCTATCTTCTCCATGGCCTCTTCAAGTCTGTTTAGCACATCTTGCACCTGTCCACTCATCATTTGCTGAAATTTATCATGCAAATCCTTATTCGTCATGTTCTCCCAGTCAGTCTTGTCGGCTTGTGATCCTGGCATGGTTAGTAGCAATAGAAACACACAAGAATATGATCCTACAGACTACTAACAAGAGGTGGTGGTGGGTGTCACAAATCCGTCAAGCAAATCTCAAATTCTTACCAGTTCTTACCCAGCAGCAGGTGGTGATCGGCAACCGTTGTAGTCAAAACTCTCAAAGGTTTGATAGAGCGATTACCAAGGAGAGTCAAACACACGACGTAGATGTATGTGCAGCTGGGAAGGCTTATAATATGGTAGCAAAAAGGGTCAGCAATAATCAATTCAGAGATGCAAAGTTGAATAAACGCTCAACGACGGTACTGTGCTGGTCCTAGGCTAGACCTTGCTAGAGACGCGAGCCTAGAACACTAACAAAATCACAGCGCTGCACGAAATCAAGGAAGGAGCACACTCTGATTTTTTTGCTCCTTTTTTGCGCTCTTTTTTTTGCGCTTCTCTTTTTTTTGCGAAAATTCACTATAATGGCAAGTGTCTCAAATCTCTTCCCAAGTCAAGGTAACAGGATAGACACGGAATTTTTGCAACCAAAATTCTTTTTTTTCGACTGCCCGGACCAAAATCTGGAAACGGCTCAAAAAAACTTTCTATAATGGCACCTGTCTCAAAACACTCAGAAACACCTAAAAATAGGATAGCCAGAATTTTTTTCGACAAGTGCGTTTTCGGAAAATTTTGGCCCTAAACGGAGGGTGGTTTCCGGACTCTTTTTTTTCGAAACCTACTCCGGCAAGGAAACACGAATCGGAAACTAGATGAATCTCGAAAACAAACCTAATATGAAAAGAACTCGGATTGGTGGTGGATATATGGTGGTAGATGGCAGCGGTGGTGGTATATGGATACGGATTCGAAGCGGTGGCAGATAAGAGGTGGTGGTAGATGGCAGGGGCGATGATGATGGTGCGGCGGCAGCGTGACAACTTATGACCAGAACTCGAAACTCTAAAAGACTAGACTCTAAGACCGGCAACTAGACACGATGATGCAACCGCAAATTCAACAACGCAAATACAGAAAAGATTATGCAAAGGCTCAGACTGGTTCGGATAGGATGAACTAACCCTATTTTTTTGTGGCTTTTTCGTGGACTATAGGTATGAAGAATAGACTCGATCTAAACTACAAAAAACTGTAAAATCTCACCGAGCAACCTGGAAATCTGATACCACTTGATAGAGGCAGAGGTGTCCCGTCTTTTCGATGAGATGATGGATATCGCTTTGGTGGAAATCGACTTTGACGATCCGACTACGAACGTGCGAGGACGTCGCGCCTTAGCAATCGCTAAACCAACTCTGAGAGGTTACTAACCACGTCGGAGCACGGTCAACCTGACCACGAAGGTCTGTTTCCTGCAGGCAAACAAAGAACAAGCAAGAAACTAAGATTGCAATCTGGATATTGTGAATATAAGAGGAAAGCTTTATTGATCAAGGTGGGGTTCTGTGACGCCTTTGTCTGGTCGTTGAACACAAACGAAGTACGCGAAGTTGCAGCTATGGCAAACTTTAGTCTAAACAAAACCTAAAGTCTAAACGACGCCCCAAGGGCTGTATATATGGAGGAAGAGGGGGAAATTTCGTGGCCCCTGAGGGAGGGGTCCGAAACCAACCCTAGCTCTTGTTTCCCCATACATACGGACTCTAAAAATAGCCTATACTTATGTATTTCGAAATTACATGGGCCTGGCACAATAAAAAGGTGACTCAGCACCTAGAATAGCCTGTGGATGAAAATTATGAAGTAGCATCTCGTATATTTCGTCCAAGGCTTCATGCACTCATTATGGTGGCTTCAACGTCCTGAAATCATCACTTTTAGCTCCGTTCTTGTTCCCCTTGCGCATGCCATCATCTCCATGCTTGTTCTTGGTCCAATGTTCATCCTTCTCCAAGCTAGGCCCTTCATTTGTAAGCAAAACAAATGTATCCAATTTAGGCAACATCATATTCTCATGAACATTAGAATCATTACCAAGAAATGAAAGTACCTGGTAATTTAATTGGCGTGCGCGAGCTCTAGTAATTGGTCCAGTATGTATAGCAGTAGGGGCTGTGGGTGTAACAATAGTATTGATGTCCTCATCAAGGGTGGCTGGTGAGCAAACGGAGACGGCGAGGCACGGGCAACCGGTTGTTGGGAACGATAGTGGAGGTAGGCTTGACGCCGAAGAGTGGGCACACGGCCGTGGTGAGCACGCCGGCGCTGGAGAGGGTTCTACTGTGGGTCTAGGGGAGCGGGGAGCTGGCAATGGAGATTGGGCAGACTAGTTGAGTGAAACGCGGGCGGGCGGTGGAGGGGGTGTTGGCGGCCTAGGTGAAAAGGGTGAAAAATATCCCCGATCGCCACATGGAAAGGCCTATGCAAACGGTTTCCTCTAAGTGCTCGTGTGCACAAAGAGAATAATTTCGTTTGAAATGAAGACATACTAATTTTGAAATGAAGACGCGAGTTCATCGTTTCGCCTCTAAATTTTTCCCATGTTAAGCAATCACCATTATACCACGGGTTTGATCTGCTAGCGCATTTCAGGTCTCGTGTGCTATATTTAAGACATTTTTTGGCATTTACCATGCATTTTGGCATATAAATCAAATCCTAGCTGGACTGCATTTGCTGTCAAAAGGGATGAGGATTGTCGTTCGATCTGGGAGCATCCAACGGTGCAGATGTACGATCCGTGGGTTTGGATTTTGGCCAATCAGAACGCACGACTCAGATTGCGCGCATAGCAAGGGGGCATCGGCCACGGTTTGGTAGGCACACGGCTTTCGTGAGTGAACTGTGTGCTATTTGAAAACATTTACATGAACTAATAGCTTATTTTCATTTGAATGAAAATAAGAGTTCATCGTTTCGCCTCCAAATAGTTTTCCACGGTAAGAAATCACCATTGTACCCTATGGTTCGATTTTCTCGTGCATTTGATGTATTGTTTGCTATATTTGAGTCGTTTGCTATAGCCGCAACTACACGTGGGTACTAGCTAGCAATATCATTTGTGTGTTGCTTTGGGAGTTTTCATTCATTGTTCGAGAAACGGGAATAAAATTCAAACAGTTCGGCCGAAGGTGCGGCCAGAGGCGTAAGCCTTGTTGGTATTCTAATTACAGGAAATGCATATAGAGTCCGGAAATAACGAAAATCGGTTTGTCACCGTGGCGTGCTCTCAGGATCCCATGCAAAAAAAATCGTAAAGATGGCACAAGTTTAGATGCTCACACCTTCCAAATCGGAGCATCTCACAAGAAGGATCATAGTTTCCAAAAGGAGACGCGACACCTCAAACTCAAATCGTCAGTGACTACATCATTCCTCCTTGATTTTTTTCATGATAAACAATCATGTATATACCCTAGGTTTGATTTTTTGTCCCATTTCAGGTCTCGTTGCTTTATTTAAGTCATTTTTTTGCACTTACCTTGCATTTAGTGCATATAAATTCAAAACCGTTCTACAACTACATTTGGGTGTTAGTTAGCAAAGAAGGTGTACAAATCATTTTTGTGTCGCTTTGCGAGTTTTCATCCATTGTCCGAGAAACGGGGAGAAGTTCCAAACATTTCGGCAGCGAGGTGCGGCCACCGGCGTACGCCTAGTTGGTATCTTAATTACAGGGAATTCAGATGGAGTCCACACATCATCAAAATTGGTGTGTGCCCATGGCGTGCTCTCACGACCCCAGGGAAAAAACTGGTAAAGTTTGGCACAAGTTTTGATGATTGCTCCTTCCAAATCGGAGCATCTCACATGAAGGACCATGCTTTCCAAAAGGAGACATGTCAATTCAAACTCCAGTGGTCGGTGACTTCATCGTTTGGCCTCATAAAAATTTCCATGGTACGCAATCACCATTATACCACGGGTTTGATTTTCTAACGCATTTCAGGTGTCCTTTGCTATATTTAAGACATTTTTTGAATTTAACATGTAATTTGCGGATATAAATAAAATCACAACCGGAACTGCATGTGCTATCGAAAGGGATGAGGATCGTTGTTCGATCAAGGAGCATCCAATGGTGTAGACGTACGATCCGTGGGGTTTGGGTTCTGGCCAATCAGAATGCACGACTTAGATCGCGCGTGTGGCGGGGGGGCATCGGCCACAGTTTAGTGGAAACACGGCTTTCGTGAGTGAACCGTGTGCTATTTGAAAACATTTACATTAACTAACAACATATTTTCGTTTGAATGAAAATATGAGTCCATCGTTTCGCCTCCAAAAAATTTTCCACGGTAAGAAATCATGATTGTACCCTATGGTTCGATTTCCTGGTGCATTTTACCAGGTGGCAGGCCTGGCTAGCAATCTCAAACTTTGTATATGCAAAAAAAAAAGATATCGTTTGCTATATCTGAGTCATATTTTGCGCGTGCGCGCGCACAAACACACACACACACACACACACACACACACACACATATATATATATATAGTCACAACTATACGTGGGTGTTAGCAAGATCATTTGTGTGTCGCTTTGCGTGTTTTCATTCATTGTCCGAGAAACAGAAAAAAAGACTTCAAATATTCCGGCCGTAGGGTGCGGCCAGAGGCGTAGGCCTTGTTGGTATTTTAATTTCAGGAAATGCATATAGAGTCTGGAAAATAACAAAAATCATTGTGTCATTGTGGCGTGCTCTCACGATCGATGGAAAAAATTGGTAAAGTTTGGCACAAGTTTTGGTGCTCGCACCTTCCATACCGAAGCATCACACAGGAAGGATCATAGTTTTCAAAGGAGAACCGCCACTTCGGACTCCAAATCGTTAGTTACTACATCGTTCCACCTCAAAAAAATCATGGTAAACAATTGCGGATATACCCTTGGTTTGATTTTCTGGCCCATTTCAGGTCTTGTCTGCTATGTTTAAGTCATTCTTTGCAGTTACCTTGCATTTAGTGCATATAAAGTCCAAAACCCTACTACAACTACATGTGGGTGTTTTAGTTAGGCTATACTTAGGCTACTCATAGTGGAGAGTATCATATACTAGTATCATGCATATATATGATACTACCTTTTATTATAGTGCATATTATAATAGAGTAGTATCATAGATGATCATATTTATTACCATGCATGACATAAATTAGCATCACATTTAACATGATACGATATCTACCTATATGTTACTCTAACCCTCTCTATCTTCTTTAATTCTTTGCCACATCAGCAAACTTGCTATTTTTGAGTGCATGATACCGGCTATGATACCACCAATGGCCAGCCTTATAGTGAGTAGTATCATATACTAGTATCATGCATATGATACTAGTGTATGATACTACGTACGTACCCTCATAGTGCATAGTATCATAGAGTAGTATCATAGATGACCGTATTTATGGCCATGCATGACACAAAGTAGTATAGCACTTATTATGTTACGGTATCTACCTATGTTACTCTAATCCACTCTCCCTTCTTTAATTCCTTGCCACATCATCATATTTGCTATTCCCGAGTGCATGATAGCGGCTATGATACCCCCACTATGGCCACCCTTAGAAAATAAGGTGTACAAATCATTTGTGCGTCGCTTTGCGAGTTTTCATCCGTTTTTCGAGAAGTGGGGAGAAGTTTCAAACATTTCGGCCGTGGGGTGCGGCCACCGGTGTAGGCCTAGTTGGTATTTTAGTTACAGGAAGTTCAGATGGAGTCCGGACATCATCGAAATCGATGTGTGCCCGTGGCGTGCTCTCATGACCCCATGGAAAAAAATTGGTAAAGTTTGGCACAAGTTTTGATGATCGCTCCTTCCAAACTGGAGCATCTCACATGAAGGATCATTGTTTTCAAAAGGAGACGTGTCAATTCAAACTACAGGGGCCAGTGACTTCATCGTTTGGCCTCATAAAAATTTCCATGATACGCAATCACAATTATACCACGGGTTTGATTTTCTGGCGCATTTTAGGTATCGTTAGCTATATTTAAGACATTTTTTGAGTTTAATGTGCATTTTGTGGATATAAATAAAATCACAACCAAAACTGCACGTGCTGTCGAAAGGGTTGAGGATCACTGTTCGATCTGGGAGCATCCAAAACGGTGCAGACGTACGATCTGTGGGGTTTGGGTTCTAGGCAATCAGAAAGCATGACTCTGATCACGCACGTGGTTTGGTCGGCACACGGCTTTCATGAACGAACCTTGTGCTATTCGCAAACTAGATTACATATTTTTGTTCACACATATTGTAGTGAGATCAATTGAGTGTGCTACCTCTATAATAATAATAATAATAATAATAATAATAATAATAATAATAATAATAATAATAATAATAATAATAAGAAGAAGAAGAAGAAGAAGAAGAAAAACAACAAACAGTTCATATTCATTGCCTGAGCTGACAACATATCATGGTCAACATATTAATGGTTCTTACATCAACAGAAAACCGGGCATAACTAACAAATTCAGTACACACGATAGTTCTAAATTGAACAAATTAATTTGTAGGGTAGGCATAAAGACTAGTCTTACAGCTTAATTCCCAACATAGGGGAACTGGGATCATTACTTTGACCCCGAATGAAGTAGGGTTCTCTGATGATTTTACGCTTCTCTGTTACATGGGTGTGTGATCCCTTGGCTAGCAACTCGACAAATTCATCATACTCGTCCTCATCGACAACATCCTCGACAGCCAGTACCCTCCACTTCCCATGCATCACTACATGGCAGTTCTTATGCAAGGGGCGTTCCGCATAGAAAAACTAGGTAGCATCGCTGGCAAGAATGAACGGGTCCGCGTGATATGCCATCGGTGTCCTGTTAACACAGGTCTTCCTGTACTCATCAACCTTTACATGAACAAGAGGGATCCATGCGCACCTGAATAATGCCACCTTAACTTTCACATAGTCAAGCTCCCAAATCTCTTTGATGGTTCCATAATATACCCTTTTATCAGCTTCATCTACAGTCATGCATTCTATTCGAACAAAGTTGTTCTAATATGAGGTCTTCTCATCACGTTCCTCAGTGTAGAACATGTATCCATTTATGTCATATGTTTGGTACATCAATGATGTCTCCTAGAACTACGTCGGTATTTCCTCAAAGAGGAAGGGATGATGCAGTATAACGATGGTAGGTATTTCCCTCAGTGATGAGACCAAGGTTATCGAACCAGTAGGAGAAACTCCTCACACCACTTAAACAACACCTGCACACAAATAACAAATATTTGCAACCCGGCGTGTTAAATGGGTTGTCAATCCCTTCTAGGTACGATGCCTCAAGATAGGCAAATAACGTGAGGTAAAAATGGTAGATGGGATAACTAGATCGCGAAACAAATAAATTGCAGCAAGGTATTTTTGTATTTTTTGGTTTAATAGATCTAAAAATAAATGCAAGGGAAAATAGATCGCAAAGGCAAATATGATGAAAAGAGACCCGGAGGCCATAGGTTTCACTAGTGGCTTCTCTCGAGAAAAATAGCAAACGCTGGGAAAACAATTACAATTGGGCAATTGATAGAACTTGAAATAATCATGATGATATCCAGGCAATGATCATTATATAGGCATCACGTCCAAGATTAGTAGACCGACTCCTACATGCATCTACTATTGTTACCCCACACATCGACCGCTATCCAGCATGCATCTAGTGTATTAAGTTCATGGGGAAACGAAGTAATGCAATAAGAACGATGACAAGATGTAGACGAGATCCGTTATCTATAGCGGAGATATAGATCTCATCTTGTTATCCTTAGTAGAAATGATACATAATGTGTGGTCAATTGTATTATAGTGGGGTTTTTAGGCCCCAAACTACGAATGACATGTTCTCCACAGGGACTAGGCGTCGACGACTATGCTCGGCTAAATCTAGGTGACACAATTAGGGTGATGATCGCAAGAAAATATAAATCTAGAATGATGACAAATAAAATGACAAATGGCACGAGGAGATTAAGATTGAAACTCGCTCTCTTTTTGGTGTTTTCATATCACTTGAGAAAATTGAAACTATAGACGGACATCCTCAACAAGGGGAATTAACAAGACCACATATATGTATTTTTTTTGAACAACAAAAGGCGCATGAAGCGCCAAACTTTCCATTCATCTCAGCTCAATAGCAACGTACAACATGGATTACAAAGCCCTCAAACTCGAAAATAGAGAGGAGAGAAACTATAGGGCAAGTCATGTTCCTGTGAGCTGAACCAAAACAACATATGTCAGGTTCTACATTTGATGTAAGAACCTGATGAGCGACGTTATGAGCAATTCCATTAATTTCCCTGGAAATATGGAACACTCTAGGTTGAAGGTCTGAAGAGTAGCAGAAGAAATCAGCTAAAACTTTCCTGATAGTCCAAGAGGTAGCAGTTTTAGTAATCTTCCTACTAGCCACAAATGAAGCCAAAGAGAGACAGTCTGTGAGGAAGGTCGGCTGGCTGATGTTGAGACATTTAGCTACTTGTGCAGCCAAGAGAAGAGCAGACATTCAGCCTGCAGAGGAGTACTTGTAATTGAGGTGGAAGCTTGGATCTGCACGCTGACTTCCTTCTGATCGTGCGGCAAAGAAATGTAGATACCAACTCCACTGGCTGTTGTTCCCTGCAACAAACCTGGATTTTTTTTTTGCACTTAAAAGATGCATCAGTATATACTTTCGGTCCCGTGATAAGAAGATCTGATTTAAGCGTTTGTCCCTACAAGGGAAGTTGATTAGTATGGGTTGAGATACAACTGGAGTTTTGAGGCTGATGGTGTGAAGAACTGTTAAGTAGATCACAGAAATCATTAGATAGAGAAGTAGCAGCAATATTAACTTGGTGAGGGGTAGCTTTCTTTCTATTAAAAAGATAATCATTCCTCGCTTTCCAAAGACACCACATAAAATTTAGAATGTTGACAACAGAAGCATGTGGATGGTTCATATTAAGTAAAGCAAGAATGATACTTTGGATATGGTATAGTTCTGAACTAAAGCATCTGTTCTGATGAACCAAGGATGAGAAAACCAAGCAGCTCTAGCGAAGTCACAAAGAAAAAACATGTGAACCTCATCCTCTTGCTGACCATGTCTGCAACAATATTGAGAAATATGTACGGAAAAGCGCCCAACCCTCAAACCTGTGGGAAGAGCTTTCCGAAGGAGTCTCCAAGCGAAAGTTTGAACTCTGGGGATCATCAACTTTTGCTTCCAAATCAACTTGAGAAGATTTTTCACCTGCAAAGAAACTAGCAAGTATGAGGCACAAGGTAGAAACACGCTAGTACGACAGGGACAGAAATATATCACAACAAAAACATATATATTTTCACACGAACATAATTAACACAGGGACTACAGGACACACATAAGCACACATATGCGAACAGGGTACTGCACCATGATTCAGGTTACACAAGTAAACAAATTATACAATCCACTTGACTAGTATCACAGATCAACAGAGTAGTATTGAACAACTAAAAATAGATAGTAGAAGTAACTAGTACAAGAAGCAAGTACTCTTAGAATCTGAATGTTACAGACTACACGTCTCAAACTAGAGAAAATTCAGAGAAGAGAAGGAGAAAGAAAGATGGCAGCAGGAGACTAGAGAAAGAAGAAGCAGCAAACAGCGGAAGGAGGGGGAGGAAGAGCAGCAGGGCAAGAGAAGGAGGCAGCAGCAGGAGGTTGGAGAAGGGAGAAGCAGCAACAAGTTTGAGAGAGAAGAAGAGAGCTGCGGCTGGGGTTAAGAAGAGGAGCAGCAGCAGGGACGTGAGGAGAAGGAGCAGTAGCAGTTTTAGGGAGAAGAGAGCAACAGCGAGATTGAGAGAAGAAGCAGCAACAGGGGAAGAGAAAGAAGAAGAAGCAGCGGGGGAAGGAGCAGCAGCAAGACGTAGGAGAGGAGGCAACAACAGCAAGGGGAAGAAGAAGAAGAGCAGCAGTAGGGTTAGGAGAAGAGGCAGCAGGAGGGGCGCGCAAGGTGGGCATGGTGGCGGCGTTGGTGGAGGTACTAGGCGGCGCGGGGAGATGGCGGCGCAGGTGGTTGGCTGGTCGTGCGCGCGAGCTGGTGGTGGTGGCGCTACTGGTGGAGTGGATATGGTGGTGTGGTGCTGGAGGTGGGTATGTTCGAGGATGGATGGGTGGCAGAGGCGCACCACCACGCCGTCCTGGCCGTGGCGGCGGCCGGAGGTGGAGAAGGAGGTGTGAGGGAGAGAGTTGAGTAGCCAGGCCCAAATGGGATCGGGGCTGCTGCTAGCGATTTTGACCCCTCCTCTAGTCTGCCACTTTTCTGATTTGGCCCTTCTGCTTTCCTTCTTTCTTCCCAAGTAGATCCCCTTCATCTTAAGTTTTGGCCCCCGGTTTCTTCTTTCCTTGATGCTCATGTCCCTTTCTTCACTTCTTTCCTGCCCTTCTCTCTTCTCAATAGCCACATGGATAGACTCTTGACGATTATAGTGCCTCATCGCACTTTTCTGCAAAAGAAACAAGTAACGAGTAAATGATCTTTTATATGATTTTCATTCAAATATATCACAATTCATAGCAAGAATGGATGAATATATCACGATAGATGCTAAATTTGAGTGCCAAATTATATATATGAAATGCACTTATCAACGTGTCAGTTCCCTTTCTGTCACTAGGATCAAGCATTGTAAGATTGAACCCACTACAAAGCACCTCTTCCCATTGCAAGATAAATAGATCAAGTTGGCCAAACAAAACCCAAATATCGGAGAAGAAATACGAGGCTATAAGCAATCATGCATATAAGAGATCAAAGAAGACTCAAATAACTTTCACGGATAAAAACATAGATCTGATTATAAACTCAAAGTTCATCGGATCCGAACAAACACACCGCAAAAAGACTTACATTATATGGATCTCCAAGAGACCATTGTATTGATAATCAAGAGAGAGAGAGAGAGAGAGGAAGCCATCTAGCTACTAACTACGGACCCAAAGGTCTACAAAGAACTACTCACGCATCATCGGAGAGGCACCAATGGAAGTGGTGAACCCCTCCATGACGGTGTCTAGATTGGATCTGGTGGTTCTAGACTCTGCGGTGACTGTAATTGGTTTTCGTCGACTCCCCTAGGGTTTCTGGAATATTGAGGTATTTATAGAGCAAAGAGGCGGTTCAGGGGGCACCCAAGGTGGGCACAACCCACCAGGGCGCCCCTGGGCCTCCTGGCATGCCTTGGTGGGTGCTTCTCCCCTCGAGCCACCCCCAGGTGCTTCCTTGGCCCACTGGATGTCTTCTGGCCCAAAAAATCCTCCAGGATTTTCGCTACGTTTGGACTCCGTTTGATATTGATTTCCTGCAATGTAAAAAAACATGCAGAAAACAACAACTGGAACTGGGCACTATGTCGATAGGTTAGTACCAAAAATGTTATAAATTGACTATAAAATGATTGTAAAACATCCAAGAATGATAATATAACAGCATGGAACAATCAAAAATTATAGATACGTTGGAGACGTATCAGCATCCCCAAGCTTAATTCCTGCTCGTCCTTGAGTAGGTAAATGATAAAAACAGATTTTTTTTATGTGGAATGCTGCCTAACATGTTCATCACATTTCTTTTCTTTATAGCATGCACATATGGACTTTTATATGATTCAAAGCAATAGTCTAGTTTTGACATGAAGACTTTAATACTCAAGCATACCAATAAGCAACCATGTCTTTTAAAATATCAACACTAAAGCAAGTTATCCCTAGCCCATCATGCTCAACATTGACCCATTCATGAAACACACTCGAATATTAGCTACACCCAATGCTCAAATACGATCATAGTGCCCCTTAGTTGGTGCTTTATAAGAGAAGATGGAGACTCAAATTCAAAATAAAAATTGCATAAGTAAAAGAAAGGCCCTTCGCGGAGGGAAGTAATGATTTGTAGAGGTGCCAGAGCTCAAAGCTTAAATTGAGAAATAAAGATTATTTTGAGAGGCATACATTTCCCACCAACGAAAACGACTTGGAGCTTCCCAACACTTTCCATGCTAGATACATCATAGGCGGTTCCCAAACAGAAAATAAAGTTTATTCCTTTTTCCATCATTACTTTCACTTTCCATGGCTAACCGTATCCACGGGTGCCCTCCATACGAACACTTTCCAAGAAATTTATTATTTGACAATGTAAAGTAAATTCATTATTCATTTCAGGACTGGGCATCCCTAGTACCTTTGTCGTACTCTCGTGCAATGACAAGTGAATAAACACTCATCGTGAGAATAACACATCTAGCATGGAAAATATTGGCTACCCTTTTACCGCTTCGCGAGCAGTAGAGCACACAAAAGAGAAATTTATTTGGAAAAATAGAGATGGCACATGCAAATTTGCTTAGAACGACATGGAAATACCGCATATAGGTAGGTATAGTGGACTTATATGGCAAAACTGGTTTAAAGGGTTTTGGATGCACAAGTAGTGATCATACTTAGTGCAAAATGAAGGCTAGCAAAAAGAGTGAGAAGTGACCGACCAAAAAGCAAAAAAACTCGTACCCAAGCATTAAGCATAACTAACATCGAATAATGCACCATAAGTAGGATATAAATTTCATTGCATGACTATTGACTTTCGTGCTTGTATAGGGAATCACAAACCTTAACATCAATATTCTTACTAAAGCACAATTACTCATCAACATGACTCACATATCATATCGTCATATCTCAAAATCATTACTAAGAATCAAGTTTATTTGTCCAATGATCTTCATGAAAGTTTTTATTATATCCTCCTTGGATATCTATCACTTTGGTACTATTTTTATATGTTGCTTTTGATAAGCTCAAACAAATATAAGTGAAGAACATGAGCATAATTTTTTTTCTTTCTCTCAAAATAATCAAAGTGAAGCAAGAGAGAATCTCTTAAAAATTTACTAACTCCCAAACAAATCTAAGTGAATCATGAGAGCATTTCTTCAAAATTAACAAAGCACACCATGCTCAAAAAGATATAAGTGAAGTACTAGAGCAAATCCATGGCTCTAAAAATTTAAGTGAGGCATAGGAGCAAGCATAGCATAATTTTTGTCTCTCTCAAAAGGGTGTGTCCAGCAAGGATTCAACACTTAAGACACAAATAAAAACAAGAAAAGACTCATGTCATACAAGACGCTCCAAGAAAAACTCATATTTTGTGACGAATAAAAATATAGTTTCAAGTAAAATACCGATGGTTGTTAGAAGAAAGCGGAGATGCCACTCGGGGGCATCCCCAAGCTTAGTTGCTTGCTACTTCTTTGAATATTATCTTGGGGTGACTCGGGCATCCCCAAGCTTAGCCTTTTGCTTATCCTTTTTCCTTCATCCATCGTAAGATAACCCAAAATTTGAAAACTTCAATCACACAAAACTCAAACAAAACCTTCGTGAGATCCGTTAGTATAAGAAACCAAACCACTACTATAAGTACTGTAGCAAACATATTCTTATTTTGTTTTTGCATTATATATACTGTATTCCAACTTTTCTACGGCAAAAACTCATCAAAGAAAACCATAGAATCATCAAAACAAGCACACAACGCAAAGAAAACAGAATTTGTCAAAAACAGAATAGTCTGTAGCAATGTGAATATTCAGAATACTTATGTAACTCTAAAATTCTGAAATAAATTGGTGGACGTGAGGAATTTGTCTATTAATCTTCTGCGAAAATAATCAACTCAAAATCACTCTTATAATAAAAATGAAAAATAATCTCGTGAGCGCAAAAGTTTCTGTTTTTCAGCAAGATCAAATATACTTTCACCCAAATCTTCCCAAAGGTCTTGCTTGGCACAAACACTAACTAAAACACAAAAAACACAATCATAACAGCAGCATCACTGTGCTAACACTCAAGAACAGGAAGCAAAAAGCAAAAAATAAATTTTATTTACTGGTTTGCCTCCCAAAAGCGCTATCATTTTACGCCTCTAGCTAGGCATAACGCGTAGGATCTAAGTTTTGTCATCTTTACCCTTGTTTTCCTTGGAGGTATTTGTGTCGGGAGGTTTTGTAATTAAAACATAAAACACGTTCTCCATGGAAACTTTAGCACTATCAAGTTGCTTTTTTTATCATAACCCCTTTGATGTCCGGCAGTGATCCAAGAATAGTGTTGTTAACATCATTAAAAACTTGTTGGATCATATCTAAAACGGGGACTTGCTTTTTAAGGTTCTCATCAAAGATTTGGTTATATCCAAGCAAATGTCTCAAAGCATAATCACTATTATAAAGAATTTCATCAATCACTGGTTTTTCACAATTCATACCATAAAAATCAAAGATTTCCCTAGCTTCCCGAATTATGTAGTCAAATTCATTCATCAAAACAAGAGTGGCCAACTTTTTAGCTTGAGGATCCTTTATAACGGGCAACTCATAGAACAATCTTTGCAAGGTAGGATGAGTGCGAATAAATCTAGTTTCAAGTTTCAGAACAAGTGCCGAAATAGCTTACGCATAAGATTTAGTCCTTTTAAGTATAGGAATAACATCGAGAATTAATTTTCCGACACAATTGAAAAATTCTGGATATGTTCTTTTCCCATAAAATTCCCTTGCTCCAAGACAAAAGTTTTGGCATCCAGATTACCCGTACGCTCCATTTTAGAAGTTAGGCCATCATCTATTTCTGCCATACCAAAGTCACTCATGGTGATGAGTTCAAGCAAATAAGAGATCTGACGAGAAAACGTCGAATGAAAAAGAGGGCGAATAAAATGGTAAATTTTTGTGAAGTGGGGAGAGGAAAACAAGAGGCAAATGGCAAATAATGTAAATTGCGAGGAGATGTGATTAGGAACTTGGTTGATGTTGAAGATCCTCCCCGGCAACGGTGCCAGAAATTCCTTTTGATGTCTGCTAGAACTACGTCGGTATTTCCCCAAAGAGGAAGGGATGATGCAGTATAGCGATGATAGGTATTTCCCTCAGTGATGAGACCAAGGTTATCGAACCAGTAGGAGAACCTCCTCATACCACGTAAACAACACCTGCGCACAAATAACAAATACTCGCAACCTAACGTGTTAAAGGGGTTGTCAATCCCTTCCAGGTACGGCACCTCAAGATAGGCAAATAACGTGAGGTAAATGTGATAGATAGGATAAATAGATCGCGGAACAAATAAATTGCAGCAAGGTATTTTTGTATTTTTTGGTTTAGTAGATCTGAAAATAAATGCAATGGAAAATAGATCGCAAAGGCCCATATGATGAAAAGAGACCCCGGGGCCGTAGGTTTCACTAGTGACTTCTCTGGAGAAAAATAGCAAACAGTGGGAAAACAATTAATGTTGGGCAATTGATAGAACTTCAAATAATCATGACGATATCCATGCAATGATCATTATATAGGCATCACTTACAAGATTAGTAGACCGACTCCTGCCTGCATCTACTACTATTACTCCACACATCGACCGCTATCTAGCATGCATCTAGTGTATTAAGTTCATGGGAAAATGGAGTGATGCAATAAGAACGATGACATGATGTACACAAGATCCGTTTATCTATTGCGGAGATATAGATCTCATCTTGTTATCCTTAGTAGCATCGATACATACGTGTCAATTCCCTTTCTGTCACTGGGCTCAAGCACCGTAAGATCGAACCCACTACAAAGCACCTCTTCCATTGCAAGATAAATAGATTAAGTTGGCAAAACAAAACCCAAATATGGGATAATAAATATGAGGCTATAAGCAATCATGCATATAAAAGATCAAAGAAGACTCAAATAACTTTCATGGATAAAAACATAGATCTGATCATAAACTCAAAGTTCATCGGATCCCAACAAACACACCGCAAAAAGACTCACATCATATGGATCTCCAAGAGACCATTATATTGATATTCAAGAGAGAGAGAGAGAGAGAGAGAGAGGAAGCCATATAGCAACTAACTACGGACCGAAGGTCTACAAAGAACTACTCACGAATCATCGGAGCGGCACAAATGGAAGTGGTGAACCCCTCCATGATGGTGTCTAGATTGGATCTGGTGGTTCTGGACTCTGCGGCGGCTGGAATTGAGTTTTGTCGACTCCCCTAGGGTTTTTGGAATATTGGGGCATTTATAGAGCAAAGAGGCGGAACCCGAGGTGGGCACAACCCACCAGGGCGCGCCTGGACCTCCTGGCGCGCCCTGGTGGGTGCTGTTCCCCTCGAGCCATCCCCAGGTGCTTCCTTGGTCCACTTGATGTCTTCTGGCCCAAAACAATTCTCCAGGATTTCACTTCGTTTGGACTCTGTTTGATATAGATTTATTGCAACGTAAAAAACATGTAGAAAACAGCAACTGGCACTGGGCACTATGTCAATAGGTTAGTACCAAAAAGTGATATAAAATGACTATAAAATGACTATAAAATGATTGTAAAACATCCAAGAATGATAATATAACAGCATGGAACAATAAAAAATTATAGATACGTTGGAGACATATCAGTCAACACCGTAGGTGATGGCTTTTGTGCCAACCAAGTAGCAATGTCATCGATGGATCCTTGTGCCAAACAATTCTTCAGCCATTCGGTGTAGTTCTTAGTGTGCTCCTTCATCTCCACATATGATGAAGGCACCATTGGTAAGAAGCTTTGGCGTATCTCCGCCAAGTGTTCTTCGACATAAGCTGTGAGAACTGGGCTATTAAGCAGTACTGTCAAATGGGCTTTTTCTGCCAATTCTCCGGGTGCAGCCATTTGCGTGCCAGCAAGGACCGGCTTACCTTTCAGCCTTCCCTCATGGCGAGAGAGGAGCAATCCTATAGGTCTTTGTTTCATGTATTCGGTGCAAAACTCTACCACCTCCTCCGCGATATAACCTTGTAGGATCCTTGCCTCTGGATGGTTTTGGTTTCGACAATAGCACTTCAGTATTCGCATGAACCGCTCGAAGGGATACATGTTGCGAAGAAACATAGGGCCACAATTCTTTATCTCGTCAAGAAGGCGCACAGTGAGATGGACCATGACATCAAAGAATGATGGTGGGAAAAACATCTCTAGGTTGGACAATATTCTTGCAATATCATATTGCATATGATCCAACTCTTCAGGATCTACAACTTTCTACCATAGTTGGTTGAAGAAATCACAGAGCTCAATGAGTGTGTTTCTTATATCTTTGTCCATCAGATTCCTGATGGCCACCGGGAGGATTTGTGTCAACATTACGTGGCAATCATGTGACTTCACGTGTCCCAACTTCATTTTACCTGAGCTCACATCCATGAGAATTCTGATGTTTGCGGAGTAGGAAGATGGTGTCTTAACTGACAACAAATAGGTGAAGAACGGTGTTGCTTATTTTGTACTGAAATTGTAACTCTAGCGAGCTTTGATGAATTTGTCATAATCTTCTGCTTCACTCTTGCGTTTTGATTGATCAGCAAGCATATCGAGCCGTGAACCGTCACCATCCTTTCTTTTACCTTTAATCTTGAGAAGAGTACCAAGGATGCTTTCACATACGTTCTTCTCTACGTGCATGACATCGATGCAGTGACGTACACACATAATCTCCAAGTAAGGTAATTTCTAGAACACCGATTTCTTCTTAAACACTTGACCCTTGGGTCTTTGTTTCACCGTCAAAGCTTGCTTCTTGCCAAGTACAACATTAATTTGTTTAGCCATGTTGTGGACCTCCCCCATCATAGGGTCTTGGGCTCACACCTACCTCTGCCGTACCATCAAATTCAGCTTTCATCTTTCAGTATGGGTGATTTCTCCGTAAGAACCTACAATGACGCAAATACACGATTTTGCGCGAGTTGGGAAGAAATTTGCTAGCTGTACTATCCATGCATGTGACACACCCTACATCTCCCTTTGTTTTCTGCCCTGATGTGTTACCTAATGCCGGCATATCTTGAATGGTGTGCACCAGCATCACATGTAGATCAAAAAACTCCTTTCTATAAACATCATAACATTTTACAGCAGGCGCATCTATCCACACTGTCAGCAGTTCTTCTATCAGTAGCTGAAAGTAAATGTCGATGTTATTTCCAGGTTGCTTCGGGCCTTGGATAATCGTTGACATCATGATGTATTTTTTTCTTCATACACAACCAAGGAACTAGGTTATATATGCATAGAAGCACCGACCATGTGTTGTGATTGGTGCTCATATCGCCAAAAGGATTCATCCCGTTAGTACACTCCCTAAGCCTTATACTTCTAGGATCTTTGGCAAAGTCTTGAAACTTGTTGTCGATTAATTCCCAATGAGCCCATCTTTTGGGTGCCTCATATACTTATCCGCAATTCGCTCATCATGATGCCACTGCAACCTCTTTGCCTCTCTTGGGTTTGCAAACAAACGCCTCAACCTTGAAATTAAAGGCAAGTACCAAACAACCTTGAATGAGATTCATGTCTTGATCTTGTCGTCCAATTTGTACTTGTCCTTTGCTCTCCTGTGCTTGTATCATGCATGCTTGCATGTGGGACATGCACGCAGATCTTTGTACTCACCACGGTACAATATACAATCATTCACACAAGCGTTTATTTTCTATACTTCAAGTTCCAATGGGCAAACAATTTTCTTCACTTCATTCGTGCTTCTTGGGAGCACACTATCTTCCGGAAGAATTTCTTTGAAAAGACCTAACATCTCTGTGAAGCCCTTGTTTGATAGACCGTTTGCTGCTTTAAATTTGAGAAGGGCTAGGGAGGCACTCAACTTGGAATATTTCTTTTTGCAACCTGGATACAATTCTTTCTTGGAGTTCACATCAATGGTTGGCAGATCCTTGTACCCAATCATATCCTTTTTTGTGCCCTCGAAATCTGCAATCATAGCAGCAAAGTCTGGCATATCAAGATCGTCGCCATCTGCGTCGACGTCTTGGTTTTCCAGTGGGCGTTTTGGCTTTCTGGCGTTCCATTGATAGCTTGATGCCTCTGCGCTAATGTTTTCCATGTGACACTGATCGGGGTTTGCCATCTTGCAGCCCTGGGTATATTCATCCATGACCTTCTCTTCACCGTGTCTGGTTCAACGTGTATATCTATCCATGAATCCCCGAGAGACTAAGTGCCACTGGACATCTGCAACTTCACATGACTCTGTATTGGCACAATTAGTACATGGACACAGGATGTAATCCGCATCACCAATTATCCTCTTTGTACTTTCAGCCAAATTCATGAACTCTATCACACCACTAGTAAAATATGTGGTTCTCCAATTCTTCATCCATTGAGATCGTTCCATCTGCACCACACGAATGGTAATTAAAACAAAACAACAACATTAATACATGGATTAACTGCTGCCCAAAGATGCGTGCATAAATCACAAGGTTTTATTTTCATAATTACTGAGGGCGCTCCATATTGTTATACAGATGTGCAATGACAAAAATTAATGGAAACTCAATTTACACGGAGAGTACTAGTACAACACTACCCTTAGGAATTGAATACCTTAATTAAGCCATTCATGGAAAGAATAACTTAATTAGCCGCGCGGCGACCTCCACCCAGCAGACAGAGAAGCGCGATGCGGCAGCACGCCGAGACAGCAGGGTCGAGGAGCAAAGCTTAGTGCGGCTGCCGCCCGAAGTTCGACCTCCACTATCCCGCCATCGACCGCAATGGATGTGCTCGAACCACGCTGCCGCCGACGTCGATGGTTGAGCTCCTCCTATCTTCTGCCGCAGACCGAGGATTGACCTCCTATGACGCCGCCACCGCCCATCGACCGAGGATTGACCTCTTCTCCGGTAGCCGCTACCTAGGCCGCCACCGCCATCTCTATATGCAGAGTAGCTGTTTTATTTTTTGACGGGTATCCATAGAGCAGCTATTTACACGGTATCACTATAACTCAATTATATATACAGGGTAGTACATCACATACGGTTATGTAATGGCAACCGTGTGTCACCTACGTTGTCTTCTCACACGGTTTGGTGTGGAAATCGTGTGTGAAGTTGTAATACCTAACACAAACGACATGTATAAACAGTGTGCCGTATACAACATATAGTTCCATAAGTAGTTCCCAACCGTTAGCTTATCCCCACAGTTTCCTCATTTCCCCCAAATCCCTAGATAGCCTCCAAACTCCCTCATGTGGTGCTGACATTGGGAGAATGCGGACGAGTGGTGTGATGGTTTTGGTGAAGCTGCTCCTGCTCGTATCGCCGCCACGACGGCGGTCGCCGCCGAGCACTTGTCTAAGTTCATCAGAAGGCAGGTGTACTACGGTTCTGAATCGTCCTATCAGGTTCCAATCTATCCCAATCTTTTTTTAGCATGTCCAAAGTAGCTCCTTGTTGAATACGTCCGGAATGACCCCCCCCCCCCCCACACACACACCAGGAAAGCGAGCATGACTGCAGACTCCCACAACAGGAGTTCGACTCCGAGTTTTGCGCCACCGAGAAGTACCAAAAGCTGAGTTGTGGGCACGGGCACACTCCCGCTCTATGTGTATGCACGGAGGGATTCAACATTGGCAGGCGGTTTCTCAATTGCCCCTTAGAGGTTAGTGCTAAGTTCATCATTTTACTTGAGTTAATGCCACCGCTCATCCTGAATACTATTTAACATTTGCAGGGATATGAGGCTTGTGCCTTTGTTAACTGGATGGATGAAGAATGGCATGGCAGGGCTCGGAGTGTTATCACCAAGCTCGTAGAAGATAGCATAAAGCTGAAGAAGAAACTGGCTAATCTGGAATATACAGTCAATGCGATGAAGCAAGAAAGAATCAATCACAGGCAACAAATTAAAGCAAGAGACAAGATCTGCCTCTGTTATAAAAATCATATTTTTATTTGCCTTTAAGCCCTCCGCGCGAGATCCCGATTCCCTCCTCTTCGGAGGGAAACTCTCTGCCACCTGAATAGGCGGAGAGTGACGGACCATCGTGTGCCTTCTCCCCCTGCCATGGAGGACACCGAGGTGTCGTCTCAAAGGACATCTCCTGGTCGAGGAGGAGTGGACGCGACCGTCCACAAGGCACCCGAGGATAACACCTCTGGCGCTGTAGAGCGGCGCACGGCGACCCCCATGACCACCGAGGGTGGGGGGCCTCAACAGTTAGGGCCCTCGCCAAACACCATCATGCAGATCAATACGGCTCCGGGTTCAGACCAACATCCCCCTTCAATAGAGTGGGGAGGAGCAGCAGCTCTGTCGGCGTCCTCTGTCAATCCGAAGACCGTTGATACTCTGCAGGAAGAACTGCAACGTGCTTACATCATGGAGAAACACCGCACCCTGATGATGCGGTTATGGAGAAGGTTCGTTCCATGAAAAGCGGGCTCACCGAAGCCTTCAACAGCCCTCCCGAACTTTCCTGTTTGCACTCGTCTCTAACCTCCCCCAATTCCAGCCGCCGCTTCCTCCTGGCCCCATCACCAACCTCCACCCGTGCCCCGTCGCCGACACACGCTTCCTCCCTCACCGCCGCGGTGTTTCCTCCCCCGCCGCCCGGTGCTTCCTTCCCCGCCGCTGTGGCCCTTCCTCCCCCGCACCCCCACCATCGCCGGCATCCTCGCTCCCCTGCTCCACCATCGCCGCGGCAACCTCCCCAGATCTCTACAACCGCCACAGCCGCACCCCGCCTCCTCCACCCTCGCCGTAGTTCCACCTCCCCAGCCGCCAAAGCGCCACCTCCCAAGGCGCCTCTCTCCTCCAGCCCTGACGCGCGCGACCCACCGGGCGCCGCACGTGCATCTTCGCTGCTCCGCTTCCCGGCTGCCGGCGAGTCATCCGCCACGCTCCCCCGACACCAGCGAGCCATCCGCCCCGGCCCGGTCCCCAGTCGAAACCCAGGACCCCCGTTTCTCCTCCCTCCATCCGGCCTTCCGTCTGCTCGTGGCCGGGCGCCTCTGTCCTCCTGTCCGGCTGCTGTAGGTGAGAAAAACGGGGTTATCTTCTTATCTCCTCCCCGATGGCTGTAGAGAAGCAGAGAAACACATTCTTTCTATCTGCTTCTCTTAATTTTTTGGGCCGTTCGGATAGTACTCATCAGGCATATCGAACAAAATTCTCGTGGAAGGTCAAACAAGATTGTTGGAATTCCTCTTGCTTTTTGAGAACAGCTTCAATTCGATGTGTGCATGATCATGTGTGTTCGTATGTGTGTGTGTGTGCGCTAGCGTGCTCTGCTGGCAGAGGCATGCACATCCTCATCATCCCGCTGCAGTACAGATTGGGGTGCAAGCATCGTGCAGATAAGAACGTTGTTGTAAACTCTGTTATATTTTGCAGGGGAAGATTTCAGATGCTGATATTCAGCGTATTGCCAAAAGAGTTGGGTGAACAAATGCACTCTCCAAATGACATCCAAGAAAATATTTTCAAGAGGCGGAACAAAATATGGTTAGCCATTTTATCTCTCTTTGTTGTCTTTGTTTTAAACCGATATGCACATAATTAGACTAGCCTGCTGCTATTGTTGTTGATCGTCAGGTTGGCCATGCTCGATCCGACCAAGAGGAGCAGCAGTAGTAGGTACTGGTGCAGATTAGGGTGTGTGGTGATGCGAGGAGAAGCCTGTGCACCATTGCCACTGGCCTCCTCTAGCTCCGTCGATGGCTACTTCCTTCTTATTGCTAGTACAGAAAAGAATGAACTACGGGTTGCTTCTGCCTCATGACCAAAGTGCATGCATTTTTCTCTAAACCGCTTCCTTTCTTCTTGCAGACTCCTTCCTCTGAACCAAGTACTGCTATTCTTGCCTTTATGTACTCACCAAAAACAAAATCAAAAGTGAGAGAATAGTGCTCGGTTGTGATACGATAAGAAATGTGCAGTGGTGAGAGGATAGAGGAAAAAGGACACACACTGCTATAGAGAAACCAACTTGTGGTGAATACTTGTTTGATTATGTTTGCTAGTACGTAACAAAATAGTAGTTCACACTTCAGGGCGAGGTGGATTTGGACTTCAGCGGCAGTACAAAGAGCACTTCGGGAGCACGTGGTGGGCTCAGAAAAACTCGTCCCCGACCACAACGGCGCGAGGAGGCCGAGCTTCTCTACCATGGTCGTGCTCTTTTTTTGGTTGAGCTTCCATGCTCTTTAACAAATAAATTCAAATATAATGAATCATATGTGTTCCTCTCCCTGTGTGCTTGTGTTCTGTGTGTGTCCGTGCAAAAAATAATAGGTGGTTTTATTTTATTTTTGTGTATAAAAAGAAAGAATTTCAAATATAATAAACAAAGAAGTTCAAGAATATGTAACACGATAGAAAGTTTGGTGTACAAAATTGATATGTGCAAAGAAAACTATCATATATTTCCTTTATGCGAAACTTTTTTTTGCAAAAATTAACACGGTCAACTCACGGAAGTTTATATGTAAAAGAAAACACTTTAAGAAAAAACCAATTGAAAAGTTTACCAC
Source organism: Triticum aestivum (assembly GCF_018294505.1). NCBI lineage: Eukaryota > Viridiplantae > Streptophyta > Magnoliopsida > Poales > Poaceae > Triticum > Triticum aestivum. The sequence goes on from NC_057801.1 coordinate 385,347,067, forward strand.
AAACACTACACAAATTTACGAAAAAACATAATCAAAATTTAACCCATTTAAATAAAATAAAAACAAGAAGTTCAAATTGAAACTATAAGGAAATTGAAATTTAATTAATTTTTATTCCTGTTTTTGAAAAACTAAAAATGAAGAAGTTCAAACTGAGAAACCAATAAAGTCAAGATTAATAAATAGAGAAGTTCACTACTTATTAAAAAATGGATTTCCCCATATCCAACAAAAACCTTGAAGTTCAAATTTAGAAAATGAGGTGGTTCGATGTCCAGTTTAATATTTTCCTTTTAAATAACGAATTAAAAAATCGTTTCTAAAAAACAAAAACTAAAGAAGGTCAAACTACAATAACAAAGAAGTACAATGGTTTAAAAACACGAAAAATAAATGATTCTATAAAACTAGGACGTTCAAAAATAAAAAATGTACTTTATAAATGATTTTTTTTCATTTTGCATAAAAAATAAACAAAGAAGTTCAAATTAAATAAATAGAGCGATTAATGTTCATAAAAAATAAAAAATCTCATTTCCAAAATAATAAAAACACAAATAAAACAAGAAGTTCAGTTCGAAATAACCAAGAAGTTTTACGTGTTTTACTACAAAACTAGGATTTTTTCCGTTACAAACGAATAACACCAAGAAGTCTAAATTGAAAAACCAAGAAGTTCACTTTTAAAAAATAGAATAGTTCAATGAATATGAAAAACCCATATTTTCCTCCTTACTACATAATAAACCAAGAAATTCAATTTCAAAAAATAGAACAGTTCGATATTTATTACAAAAACTCGATTTTTCCCATTACTAATGAATATACCAAGAAGTTTAGTTCAAAATAACCAAGAAGTTCGACATTTACAAAAAAAAACTCCAATTTTTTCATTGTTAGGGGAAGTGTCGTTTTTGGCATTTAAATTTTTTTGGAGCAATTTGATTTTAAAAATAAAATCAAGAATTTCAAACTAAAAAATGGAGTAGTTCGATGTATACAAAAAGCTCAACTTCTTCTTGTTTCTATGCAAAATTAAAGAATGAAGTTCAATTTTAAAATGTTGTATGATGTTTAAATAAAAATCATTTTTTCATCTCTAAGAATAAAACTAAAAAGTTCAAATTAAAAAAGCAAAGAGGTTCAGAGGTTATTAAAACCTAGGATTTACATGCTCTGATTTTGATGAGTGTTTTAAGACTTGGGGCAAAAATAAAGCAAAGGGCGGTTCAAATGATAACCTGAAATTCACGTACTACATGGTGTGTGTTTTCATACGAGAAAAAAGAATAAAAAGGCAAATTGTGAAAAATTCTTGCGGGAAGTTCAAGCTTGGCCGAGGAAGTTCAAAAATACTTGCGAGAGAGGTTTACCGTGTATTTACATGTGCAAAAACACACAAAGATGTTGTTTTTGTGAATTAAAATTATTCTCTCAATCCATTACAAATTTAAAACAAAAATGTTGTTTTAAAACAAAAAATTGACATTGTTTTGCCATTTTAAAAACTGATCTCAAAAGGCAACGAATTTGTAACACATGTCTACATAAAAACTTGCTGCTATTCATAAGCTTTCTACCGGTATATTATGTGCCACATGTCGAGGAACGGTTTAAAATTTTCATGTATACCATTTAAAATATGTTTTTATGTATTCAAAAAATTCTTATGTGTTGAAAGAAGTTCATAGTGAAAACAAAGAGAAGTTCAAGTACTGTAAGGAATGCATTTCAGTTGAGCATAAAAGTATACAAAATAAAAGCTTAAACGGTTTTTTGAAAGAAGTTCAAGTGCTTTGTCCGGGGAAGTTCAAAAATTCTTGCGAGAGAGGTTCACCTTGTATTTCCATGTTCAAAAACACAAAAAAGAATTTGTTTTTTTTGCATTTTAAAATAATTCTATCAATCCACAAAGAAGTTCAATTATTATTTGGGAGCAATTTGATTTCAAAAAGAAAATAAAAATTCAAATTATAAAATGGAAAAAATTCATGTACTACATGGTGTTTTTAATATGAGCAATGTCCAATTTTGTTGATGTTATAAGTTCAAGTTCTCGGTCGGAGAAAGTTAAAAAAATTATTATGAGAGATGTTTGTACAAAAGAAATATCATTTGTGTAACACTGATGGATGAATGAGATAATTACAAACGAAAGTACGTCACAGAAGTTCAACGTGAAAACAACACGAAGTTCAACTACTACGCTGAATGAATTTCAGATGAAAAACTTTTAAAATCATTGCAAGTGTGAAAAAACGATCAACACGGGAAAGTTGTGTTCTTACAACAGCTTTCCACCGGTATATCACTTGCTCAATTCCGGTGAGTGGATGGAGAGCTACGAAGAGTGGATGGAGAGCTACAAGCAAAAAAATTGCGTCAAAAACAGAGTGAAGTTCAGGTACACGCGCCAAGAAGTTCAGGTTCTTCACGCGGTGCATTTTCGAAGAATCTGTTTCGCGATAAAGGCAGAACGAATGATCTCCTCGTTTTTGAAATTACATGAAAACGGCTAGGAATTAGAGAAAACCATCAACATGAAAAAGTTTTGCATTTTCCGTAGCTTTTCAGCGGTATATTATTTGCCTCATTCCGATAAAGTTTGTAGAAACTACGAGGAAAATACGTTTTTAGCAATTTTAAAAATTGACCTAAAACCGTAAGGAATTTGGAGAAACAATACATACAAAAAAGTTTCGCATTTGTTCATGCTTTCCAACGCCATATCATTTGCTACATTCGGACGTACAGTTAAAATATTAGCTCGAAAATACGAACTCAGTGGAACTTGGATTGTTTTCAAAATTACTTTTAAACCGTTCAAAATTAGAAAAAACATTTAACATGAAAAAGTAGCGCATTTTTATAAGATTTTAAACTCCATATTATTTGTCTCAATTGGATTAGCCTTTTAGAAATGACATCGAAAATACGAACTCGGGTGTTCCGTTTACGAAATTCTACGATTTTCCAAATTACTATTTATCTATAGGGAATTAGAGAAAACTTTTAACATATGGAAGGAGCGGTTTTGCAGCAGCTTTCCAACGCCATATTATTTGCTTCATTCCGTAAAATTTTTAGAAATGCGATCGAAAATACAATTCACGTTTTTTGTGTGAGGAAAAAACGGTTTTCAAAACTGCTCTTAAAGCGCTTACATTTTGCCAAAAATTTGACTTGGGTCATGATACTGGTGTCCATAGCTTTCCAAAAAGATATTCCAAGCCCCATTTGGGCAATGTTAGCGGAAGTTCGACCTAGCACTCGGAGAAGTTCAGGTCGAACAACTGAGGCAGTAAAATTGCGAAAAACGTAATTTCATCACGACCCGAGAGCAAAATCCGTCAATGAGCGAGATTCCTATTTAAAACCGGTATTTAGTTGCTAAAAAACGTTTCTAGATTACACTAACATCATATAGACATGACTATCAAGAATAATTCGCGGGGGAAGCCACGGTTGCGAAGATAGCCCGAAGTCGGGTTCGTACAGAAGGATCAACCCATGTATAGACAGTGGCCCCTGATACTCTGCCCAGATTAGAACAATCCGGATAGAGGATCAAAAACAATTTGATAATGTATCATACTATCTTTTTGGATAGGCATCCAGGCTTGCGGCTACTGCCCAAGCCGCAGAGGTTTTCGAGCTCAATCGGAAGCTTCAGCTAGCCGATGAAGAACTCGACCACATCAATAAGCGGTTTAATGAAACCCAAGGTATGCGACACTACTACATACCCAAAGTGATATGTGTGCTAATCTTTTAAACTTACTAAATGTTATGACTATACTCAAGAGCGCCCTGGCCCAAGCCAAGAAGGAGGTGGAGGTGAGCAAGGCGGCCGCTGACAAAGCGGCCAAGGAGCTGGAGGTGGATCGGACCACCCATGAACAACATGAGGCGCAGGTGGGTGAGGTCGAATAGGAGCTCAAGGACGCCATTGCCAAGTGCGAGTCCTTCTAGCAGAAGAGTTCGGAACAAGCCTTCAAGCTCACCAAAGCACTTGAGAGCGTGAAAGAAGCCCGGGTTGAAGCCTAGGGCGCTCGCCAGGAGATTCAAGAGGCGAGGCACATAGCGGCTGGTAAGGCCTTTCTCATGCAGAGTAAATTTACAAGAAAGAGATACATTTTACTGACCTGAGTTGAGAGTTCTCCGGGCGCCTTTGCGGATCTGCCGAGGAGTATTGCTAACGCTGTCAAATTCTTCCACGCCGAAGAGGGGAGCTCAACAGAGAAGCTATTCTGGTCGCAGTACCTTGCGCCAGAGTATTCGGCGCCCCTTAGCGATCAGCTGAAACAGCTGACGAAGCTGCACAGGGTGGCGGGACTGGCCATGAAGTATGTAATAGTCTGTCTTTGGCCAGCCGAGCCCATACCTAGCAGCTACTTCGGACTTGTGAAGCGGTTGGTCGAGGCGCGTCCTCGGATTGACGCCACCAAGAGGTCGGCCTTCATAGAAGGTGCCCAGATGGTCTTTGCCCGAGTCAAGGTACAATGGGAAAAGATGAAGGCCACCGAGATTGCCACCGCAGGGCCGCCTGAAGGCAAGGATCACCGATGGATGGAGAACTACTTTGCTGAGGTCCTCGAGGGAGCCCGCATTGTAGAGGGCCAGTGCTCAAAAGATATCATATTTGATTAGTAGTGTCCGGTTTTAAGAACCGTGTAATGAACTTATGATGTAAAATATTTGTGCTTTGCGCTTTATAATTAGTTTATCCTCCTGTTTGGCCGTTTAATTTATAAGTCTAAAAGTTTACCAGTCGTCGGCTTCTGCCCCCATGTAAATATTACAGGGGTGTTCGGGAATGCATGACCGCACTTTATCCAACGTCTTGGTCCAATGTAGGAGGCACCTTGCGAGGTGAACTAGGCAATCAGACTATGCGTCTTTAGTACTTTCACTTAGCCATAAGAGTCAATTGGTGGGGCTAAGTACTAGCCCCTTGTTGCGTGAACGGCGATCCGGAGTACGACGCCTTTGTAATGCGGCTGGTCGAAGCCCAGTCCCTCGTATAACATGGCATAAATCGCGAACGATTTTTAGTATAACACTAAGTCACTGGATGTCTGACCCGTTCGTGCATATCATGACAGTCGGTTTCGGCTTTCTCTACTGAGGTACTTAACCGGACGAGCCATAAATACAATTGCAGTAGTTCTCCCTTTACCACCTTGGCCGAACTTGCGGAACGTAAGGTGGCAAACACAGGAGCCGAGAAACCCAACTATATACAAAAGACATGATTCGGAACCGATGCATATAATGCAATATCTGTGACGCCGAAGAGTTCCCTAGGCGTGTTCGGACTTAGGAGTTTGCGGGGCCGAATACAACCCCTGGTATGAAGGCCGTGCCAAAGCACGTATGTCAGTCGAACGCAAGGGAGAATGCGGATGACAGGATAATACAAGAACCCAACCAAAAAGGTGATGATCATCTGCTTCCTTTATATCCTTATTAATACATCGATGCGTGTTTCGATAGACAATGCCATTAATATTAAGGTCATGTTAAATGCCTAAAGAGAAAAAGAAAAAAAATTACATAACGGAAAATCTAACATCGGGCTTAAAATAATAGATCAAAAACTCCAATGGTGCCCTGTCGCACGGCTGCGCCATTTCTCCTTAGTAATAAGTCCTTTGATAGGAGTATTTAATGGTTGGGAAACGCTAGCCTTAAAAGGATCTCTTGATACAACCATATAGCAAATAGGGCTCTTAATGAACCTGTGTTGAAAAAAAATGTATGCCGTCCAAAGAGGGTCAAGCTGTACTATGGACTTGTTCTGTAGTGTGCCTCTCGCGCTGCCCAATGTATTTTAAGTGTGTAATTATGTACGTGCGGTACATAAGTCGCAACCTTATGGGGCAGTTGACGGAGGCCTAACTGCTAATCGACGTCCGGATCCGTCGAGTTATCGTAGTGATGTGCTGGTCGGACTCGTCAGGGATGTTGTTGGCTTTAATGTCCAACGTATTGTTCGGCTTGACAAGGCCGCCATACACCTCTGATGCAAGGGCCGCGGTGTGTTCTTCAGTACGGAGGGAGCGCTCAATATTTCCATTGACTGTAAAGATGCTGCGGGGTCCAGGCATCTTAAGCTTCAAATAAGCATAGTGCGGGACTACGTTAAAGCAGGCGAAAGCAGTTCGTCCGAGCAGTGCGTGATAGCCACTGCGGAAGGGGACGATGTCGAATATTAACTCTTTGCTATGAAAGTTGTCTGGGGAGCCGAAAACTACCTCCAGTGTCAGTGAGCCCGTGCACGGGCCTCCACGCCCGGTATCACACCTTTAAAGGTAGTGTTACTAGGCTTGATTCTTGATGGGTCAATGCCCGTCTTGCGGGCAGTGTCTTGATAAATAAAGTTGACTGCTGCCCCCGTCCATAAGGACTCTAGTGAGATGGTATCCGTCAATAATTGGATCAAGTACCAGGGCGGCCGAACCCCCATGACGGATACTGGTTGGGTGATCCCTGCGATCAAAAGTGATCGGACAGGCTGACCATGGGTTAAACTTTGGGGCAACAGGCTCTACGGCATAGACGTCCCTTAGTGTGCGCTTGCGCTCCCTTTTGGGGATGTGAGTGACATAAATCATGTTCACTGTTTTCACCTCGGGGGGATCTGCTTCTGACCCCTGGTGTTCGGCTGACGGGACTCATCATCGTCTTCGCTTGGACGTCCCTTTCCCTTGTGATCGGAATTTTTCTTATGGGGTGGTTCGCAGGCTCCCAGTAGTTCCTGTTGGTGTGGTTAGTAGGCTTGTCAGGTGTGCCATAAATCTGGCAAGGTCTCTCAAGGATTTTATCCAAACCGGATGGATCGTTCCTGTTACCTTTAAAAGGTTTCTTCCACTGACCGGATTTAGAACCACTGAATCTGGCATTCACTGTTGTACCGTCTGCGTCTTCATTGTGGTTCTGACATTTGTTTTTATTGAAGTGAGGTTTACCATTGCCATCCCTGGCCTCATGAGTGACGTGGTCACCCGAGCTGTTGCTTCTATGAGCCAACTAGCTATCCTCACCCACACAGAAGCGGGTCATAAGTGCAGTTAAGGCTGCCATGGTGTCAGGAGCCCGACTCAATGGCACACCGATCTAGCATGTAACACCTCATATCACTTTGCGGCCTCACGCACGGTATTCCCACGGGTGTCGCCTTACCAGGCCCGGGACCGTTTGCGCCTTTTGTCTCACATATATGATAGTGTTGCTAGCATCCATATGACAAGGAGCCTGGGCTGACATGCCTAGTCGTGAACCCAAAGTGGCACTAACTTACAGGGACAGGCATACATGACCCAGCAACGAACGTGTCGGTCATCAGCGAGTGAATCCGGGCTGTAGCAACTGGGCTAGCAGGACTCCGGTAAACCGGGCTGTAGCAGGCTAACAGGACTCCGGTAGACACCGCGTGACATTTCCCCGAAGGGACAGACACAGGAACGAAGGACACATGCCGGCCAGCCTAAGTGTTCCGGAGCAGTAGCAAGCTACCAAGGCTCAGTGGAAGCACTAGGAGACATTTCCCGGTAAGGGAGGCTACCAAGGATAAACAACTAGATAGTCAGATCCCACACATACCAAGCATTTCAATAACATACACACAATATGCTTGATATGTGCAAATACAACATGGCATCACAACATGACTCTACAACTCAAGTATTTTATTCAATAGGCTCCGAGGAGCGAGATGTTACAAACATGGGTCTCATGACCCAACATTCAGAGCACACAAATTAAAGCACAAGCAGAAGCTTAACATGTCTGAGTATAGACAACTATAAATGAAAAAGGCTGAGAAGCCTGACTATCTACTAGATCCTACCGAGGGCACAAGATCGTAGCTGAGGTAATAAGCTAAACGTCAAAGTCCAAGCGGAACTACTAGCGAGACTAAATTCTCTCTGCAAAAACATAAAATAGGCAAACGTGAGTACAAATGTACCCAACAAGACTTACATCAGAACTAACTACATATGCATCATTATCAACACAGGGGGTGGTGGGGTTTAACTGCAGCAAGCCAGCTTTGACTCAGTGGCTATCCTGAACTAAGACTGCAAGTAACTCTTTTGAGGTGGCGCACACGAGTCCACATATTCACCATATCAATACACCACTATGGATCCGCTCCTGTCTCCCTACGAGAACGCCATCCATAGCACTCACGCTTATCTTGCGTATTTTAGAGTATCCACTTTCACTTGTCTATGAATTGTACAGGCAACCCAGAAGTCCTTTACCGCGGACACGGCTATTCGAATAGATCATATTAACCCTGCAGGGGTGTACTTCTTCACACACGCTCTCGCCACTTACCGCCATGTACACGTCATGTATCTCAGCAACCTTCAAGCGGAAGCCTGGCGAGGGTGTCGGCCACGACCTGACTAACCACACAAGTCTCTAGTCCAGGTTTATCGCCTATTCGGGTTCCATCCGCAAGGAGATCCGGCCGGGGTGTCGCTCACGGCCCCAAACGATGTGTGCAGGGTTCCCAAGCCCACCATCCGGGTGCCACTTGGTACACCGGGCCACTGTGCCTAGTCTGTCCCAAGCCCACCTGTACAGGGTGCCACTTGGTAGATTACTAACACTACCTACAAACACCAGAAACTAGTTGCAACTCCTGGACAGAGATCAAGTCAGTTAATAAGTCGAGAGAGTCAATTAAGGATCCCAATGTGTGGTAGTAGCTGTTCATGGATCACAAACACAGAACTCATTTCCTGAGGACGGCTGCAATGAGACAACCCACCATGTACTCCTACATGGCCTCTCACCGCTACCTTTACCAAATCGTGTTCACACACTTAGCTCTCAACAGTAGGACATGTTCACACACCTCCAATTCATCCCCGATGAACCAGACCTGACACAACTCTAAGCAATAGCAGGCATGACAAACAAGCATGAATGAGTAGGCACATCAGGGCTCAAACAACTCCTACTCATGCTAGTGGGTTTCATCTATTTACTGTGGCAATGACAGGTCATGCAGAGGATAAAGGGGTTAAACTACCGCTGCAAGTATCAGTTGTATCGTTGTTGTCCTAATGCAATAAAATAGAGCAGGAGCGAGAAAGTGGGATTGTATCGGAATGAACAAGGGGTTTTTGCATGCCTGGCACTTCTGAAGATAATATAGTTCTTCATCGGTGTCATCGAACTCATCGTCGGAACCAAGTCTATTGAGAGGGGACAAATACCGGCAACACAGAGAAAACACAATCAATGCAGTACAACAATATGATGCATGAATATGACATGGCAAAATGAGTGTGTTTTGGCTAATGCAACTTAGAATAGATTAAATGAAGTTGGTTTGAACCAAGGGTTCAAATTCAAACTCCATATGTGCTTATTTAAATGCCAATTATGCAAATTGTCATATACAGCAACCTTAGGTTGCTCAAACATGCATGAAAATGGTACAGATGGATAGATTGGATTTTTCTGATCATTTTTCATATATAAATTATTTCATTCTGAGTTATGGTTGAATTTATATGAATTTTTGAAGTTTTGGATATTTTCTGGAATTTTCAGAATAAGAATAAATCCAGAAAAGGTTAACTGCGTCAGCATGACGTCGTTGTGACGTCAGCAGGTCAACAAACCGGGTGCAGGTCAAACCTGACGTGTGGGGTCCACACGTCAGTGACTAACTAACTAACCTAAATTAATTAATGTTAAATTACTACTAACTAAAATGTCAGTTGGGTTAATTAGACTTAATTAAAAAAAACTAATCTAGGATTAGCTGGGCCAGGGCCCACTTGTCAGCAACCCAGGGGAGGTCAAACCCCTGGTCAACAGGGCCTAACCATCCGGTGGCTCGTCGCCGATGGAAAGAGGCGCGACAGAGGGCTCGGGTTCGCTCTCCCGGCGCCCAAACGAGCGGCGGAGGGCACCCGCGGGGAGCTGGAGCTCGCCCGCATCCAGCGCAGCAAGCAGCAGCGGCTAGGGAGGCCGGAGCTCATCGGAAACGAGCTCGGGGCGGCGGCCGGCGTTCGGGCGCAAGTGGCGCGGCGGCTACGGGGTGCGAGAGGAAAAACAGATGGATGGAGAAGAGTCAGTGGCTCACGACGGTTGCGACGACCATCGAAGTGGGCTCGGGGAGGCGTCGGAGGCAACGTATGGGTGGCGGTGATCTCCGGTTTCCGACGAGGGAAACGGCGATGTTGGCGGCGTCCAGGGGCTTCCGGCGTCTTGAGGATCGGTGAGGAGGAAGAGGGCATCGGGGCGGAGCTCGTAGACTGCTCGGGGTGTCATCGGGACGGCGATGGTCGCAGCAACGGCGAACGGCGGTGATGGGCGGGTTCGGTGGCATCGTAGGGAGACAGCAGAGGAGGGAGAGAGCTCCAGGGAGAGAGGAGAGGGGCCAGGGGGTCCAGAGCGACGCCAAGGAGGGGCTTCAAGGCGCCTCGATGAGGCAGGCGAGCAGGGAGGAGGCGTGGCGCCTCGCGCGCGCGTGCGCTGTCCCGCCTCTGCCTACTGGCAGAGGTTAGGGATGACTGGCACCGAGCCAGGTGGGCTGGGCCAGCACAGGTGAGGCCCAAGTAAGTGGGCTGCCAGGTGAGTTTTTCTGCTCTGTTTTAATTTTTGTTCTGTTTTCTTTTTATCCAGTTATTTTGCCACTGCTTGTGAATTCAAAATGAATTCAAACAATGACAAAACACTCTGAATAATTTTATGGTGCTAGATGGACTTTTCCAACAGCACATAAAACATTTCAAAGTTATTTGAAAATATATCCCATATATTATGAATATGATTCCAAATTCAAATACAATAATGATTTAAATTCAGTGCCCAAAATATTCCTTACAAATGTTCATTATTTTTGGTTTGGTGCAAAAGCCTTGCCAAAAATATTAAACAGTTAATAAGAATATTTTGAGAAACAATGAATGCAATTTTCCAGGGTTCTTTGCCCTTCTTGAATTAAATCTTGAGGCTTCCAAATTTCCTCAATTCAGGTTTCAAAAATTTAAACATGATGCAAGCAAGATGCAAACACTAGGCAGCACCAGAAGCTAGGGATGTGACAACTCACCCCCACTAAGCAAAAATCTCGTCCCGAGATTCAAGCGTAGGGTAAGATGAAGGGGGAACACAAACTAACACAATCTTCACGATCCAGGTTGCACTTCATAGGGGCATTGATTCGATCACCATCTTTGACTCGATGTCTTCCTCTGAGAACTCCAACTAACATGACAAGAAGAGGAAAGGAAAACTCTAAAAGAATCGATCTTCTCGAAGACCAAACAACTCAGGATCAACTCATGGGATGAGACATAGCAACATCACTCGAGCTGAGACACGAAACGCACATCTAGAGGGATGGAGTGGAACAAATGACGAGGGTTCACTAGGTAGACAACAATTTCACGCTTAAAAGGGTGGTGAATAGTTGTCAACGTAGCGAGGAGTTGAGTTGCCATGATGCCACAGCGGGACATCCTGGAGGAGGGTGATTCGTAGATTATTACCTTAAGTGGCAAAAAGAATTACCTTTGATATAGAGATCATTAAGACTCTCTATACCAGCCTAGGGCAAATCTCAAGCGATCCTTTGGAGGGGTTCGGTAGAATGGCATACCCGGATTAGAATGGATAGTGTGGATTACTTTGTTGAAATCAACACAAAGGACGATTTTAGTAACTAGGGAAAAGCTCAATAGTAGAGAGTGAGTCCACTGTTTGAAAAGTTTTAGCATAACCGAAGAAAACTAGGAGCAATCCCAGTTAGTGCTGATGGTAACACCTAGTGCTTTTGCGAGCTCTCAAGAACTTGAGCATCTCCATATTCATCGAGGTTTTACCAATATCCGTGTCAAGGATCCTGGCAACACAACATACTACCATGATGAATAGTGATGGATAATGCAGATGCAAAGGAAGATAACACCTTCTCGGATTTCACCTTAGCGAGGCCAAGGGACGAAATCTGAATGATCGACCGAGAGACATTTAGCACTCCGCTTTTAATGTTCTCCTTGATGTGCTAGTGCAACCCATTTATTAAAATGGTTTGATACGTAGAACATCAAGTAAAGGTCGGACTTCAGGAGCACAAGAATCCATAAGGAATAACTACGGAAGTAGTATCCTACGAAATCCTTATGGGGAGGTGGCCAACTTCCTCAATCAAGATACTACAGTAATAGGTCTTCCGGCTGGACGTGTTGGCCACGACATCCTCTTTACCGGTTACAGAGAGACCAATATTATAGTTCTTGGAAAATGCTCCAACCATCATATCTGCCTGAGATTCAGATCTGGTTGGTGTCAGAACAATCCAGACTCATCGAGGCTAGAAAGAAAAATGAAAGTTTGCAACACAAATCGACGAGATGACGTTGCGAGATTCTCGGGAATGAACTACGGTAGTAAGCTCCAAAACATGTGCTGGTTCTGCTAAAAGCATGTGAACACGCTGTCCCAGACAAGCATGACCACGCAGTAGTCTTATAATAAAACACTACCGAGTTCTGACAGGGAACCATCATCAATGAAATCGGAGTCTCCACGCGTGGAGGTCCAAAGATTTCACCTTAGAACAGACTCCTTCATCTTGAACAAGTCAATCAGTGGCTTGGTGTGCTAGGGACACATATAGAATGGAGGTAGCGAGCCTGTCAAACCATAGCATACTTCGTACATGCATGACTAACCTGGGATGATTCCAGGGAAAACAAAACAATCTTTCTCGAACTCACGGCGGCAACTTGCACCAAATGCACATGAATTCGAGGAAGTCACTTCTTCCATCCAAGCATAAGCTTCATGAACGGAACACGAAGGCATTGCTTACAAAAATTTTAACACTAGGTTGATGTTCAACATGAATCATGGGGGAGACAAAATGCTGCTGATGGACTCAATAGCAACTCATCGAGATTTCCATATAAATGGAATTTCACAACTATGGGAACAAGGTGATAGTATTGGCTAGACCCAAAAGATATAATGGTGTATGCTCGAGGGACAACCACGAGTAAGACAACATTACGAACATCGTTGGTTCTGATTTGATTTGACTATAGCCCATACAAAAATCAAAGTTTTGGAAAGACAATAGATCCAATAATTGACCACGAGGTTCAATCAAGGAAGATATCGTCTATCTTCAACACACACACACACACACAGACACACACACACAAGATATCCCTTGGAGATGAACTAAGTCAGGTGAGCTTTATCTTCCGACTCTCCAAGTTGTTGTTTAGCTTAACCAACTAGCTCAGGGGTATCCAACACAGATTCTTGGAGAAGGGGTGGTTTACAAGAAACCATCTTGATCACGAACTCAACATAGCGGTCAGGTGACAACCTGGTAATACTTCCGAGAAGATATTCGGAAAATCACGAACCACCGATATGTTACTAAGCTCAAGAAAAATCTTGCTTCTAAGGGCAAGACAAAATGATCACATAAGCAAGGGATTGGCACAACCCTAACTCATTGATCGAAGGGTGTACCGAAATGAAGGACTAGGGGGCACGATCAACCTTAGGGTGATGATTCAACAACCAACACGCTAAGAATGAGGTTATTTTTGTTGGGGAACGTAGTAATTTCAAAAAATTTCCTACGCACACGCAAGATCATGGTGATGATATAGCAACGAGGGGAGAGTGTTGTCTACGTACCCTCGTAGACCGAAGCGGAAGCGTTGACGCAACGTAGAGGAAGTAGTCGTACGTCCTCCGGTTCAACCGATCCAAGTACCGTTACTTCGGCACCTCCGAGTTCTTGACACGCGTACAACTCGATGACGTACCCTCGATCTCCGATCCAGCAGAGGCGCCGAGGGGGAGTTCCATCAGCACGACGGCGTGGTGACGATCTTGATGTTCTCCTGTTGCAGGGCTTCGCCTAAGCACCACTACAATATGACCGAGGTGTAATATCGTGGAGGGGGGCACCGCACACGGCTAAGGAACGATCAATGATCAACTTGTGTGTCCTAGGGTGCCCCCTACCCCCGTATATAAAGGAGGGAGGGAGGAGGTGGCCGGCCCTAGGGGGGCGCGCCATGAGGAGGGGGAAACCTACTCCAAGTAGGTTTCCCTCTCTTTTCCTTATCTTATTTGGAGGGGGAAGGAAAGAGTACTAGTATTAGGAAGTAGTACTAGTAGTAGTAATAGGAAGAGGGGGAAGGAGAAAGGAAAGGGGGGGCCGGCCCCCTCCCCAATTCGGATTGGGCTTGGGGGGGCGCGCCCCCTTCCCTTGCTCCTTCTCTCTTCCTCCTACATGGGCCCAATAAGGCCCATATACCTCCCGGGGGGTTCCGGTAACCTTCCGGGGCTCCAAACTTCTCCGGAACCTTTCCGGTGTCCAAATATATCCGTCCAATATATCAATCTTTATGTCTCGACCATTTCGAGACTCCTCGTCATGTCCGTAATCATATCCGGGACTCCGAACAACCTTCGGTACATCAAAATACATAAACTCATAATATAACTGTCATCGAAACCTTAAGCGTGCGGACCCTACGGTTCGAGAACGATGTAGACATGACTGAGACACATCTCTGGTCAATAACCAATAGCGGGACCTGGATGCCCATATTGGTTCCTACATATTCTACGAAGATCTTTATCGGTCAAACCGCATAACAACATACGTTGTTCCCTTTGTCATCGGTATGTTACTTGTCCGAGATTCGATCGTCGGTATCCAATACCTAGTTCAATCTCGTTATCGACAAGTCTCTTTACTCGTTCTGTAATACTTCATCTTATAACTAACTCATTAGTTACATGCTTGCAAGGCTTAGGTGATGAGCATTGCCGAGAGGGCCCAGAGATACCTCTCCGACAATCGGAGTGACAAAACCTAATCTCGAATTATGCTAACTCAACATGTACCTTCGGAGACACCTGTAGTACTCCTTTATAATCACCCAGTTACGTTGTGACGTTTGGTAGTACCCAAAGTGTTCCTCCGGTAAACGGGAGTTACACAATTCTCATAGTTACAGGAACATGTATAAGTCATGAAGGAAGCAATAGCAGAATACTAAACGATCAAGTGCTAAGCTAACGGGATGGGTCATGTCAATCACCTCATTCTCCTAATGATGTGATCCCATTAATCAAATGACAACACATGTCAATGGTTAGGAAACATAACCATCTTTGATTAATGAGCTAGTCAAGTAGAGGCATACTAGTGACTATATGTTTGTCTATGTATTCACACATGTATCATGTTTCCGGTTAATACAATTCTAGCATGAATAATAAACATTTATCATGATATGAGGAAATAAATAATAACTTTATTATTGCCTCTAGGGCATATTTCCTTCAGTCTCCCACTTGCACTAGAGTCAATAATCTAGATTACATAGTAATGATTCTAACACCCATGGAGTCTTGGTGCTGATCATGTTTTGCTCGTGAGAGAGGCTTAGTCAACGGGTCTGCAACATTCAGATCCGTATGTATCTTGCAAATCTCTATGTCTCCCACTTGGACTTGGTCCCGAATGGAATTGAAGCGTCTCTTGATGTGCTTGGTCCTCTTGTGAAATCTGGATTCCTTTGCCAAGGCAATTGCACCAGTATTGTCACAGAAGATCTTCATTGGTCCCGATGCACTAGGTATGACACCTAGATCGGAAATGAACTCCTTCATCCAGACTCCTTCATTTGCTGCTTCAGAAGCAGCTATGTACTCCGCTTCACATGTAGATCCTGCCACGACGCTTTGTTTAGAACTGCACCAACTTACAGCTCCACCGTTTAATAAAAACACGTATCCGGTCTGCGATTTAGAATCGTCCGGATCAGTGTCAAAGCTTGCATCGACGTAACCATTTACGACTAGCTCTTTGTCACCTCCATATACGAGAAACATATCCTTAGTCCTTTTCAGGTATTTCAGGATGTTCTTGACCGCTGTCCAGTGATCCACTCCTGGATTACTTTGGTACCTACCTGCCAAGCTTATTGCTAAGCATACGTCAGGTCTGGTACACAGCATTGCATACATGATAGAGCCTATGGCTGAAGCATAGGGAACATCTTTCATTTTCTCTCTATCTTCTGCTGTGGTCGGGCATTGAGTTTGACTCAACTTCACACCTTGTAGCACAGGCAAGAATCCTTTCTTTGCCTGATCCATTTTGAACTTTTTCAAAATTTTGTCAAGGTATGTACTTTGTGAAAGTCCTATTAAGCGTCTTGATCTATCTCTATAGATCTTGATGCCCAATATGTAAGCAGCTTCACCGAGGTCTTTCATAGAAAAACTTTTATTCAAGTATCCCTTTATGCTATCCAGAAATTCTATATCATTTCCAATTAATAATATGTCATCAACATATAAAACTAGAAATGCTACAGAGCTCCCACTCACTTTCTTGTAAATACAGGCTTCTCCAAAAGTCTGTATAAAGCCATATGCTTTGATCACACTATCAAAACGTTTATTCCAACTCCGAGATGCTTGCACCAGTCCATAAATGGAACGTTGGAGCTTGCACACTTTGTCAGCACCTTTTGGATCAACAAAACCTTCAGGTTGCATCATATACAACTCTTCTTCTAGAAATCCATTCAAGAATGCAGTCTTGACATCCATTTGCCAAATTTCATAATCATGAAATGCAGCAATAGCCAACATGATTCGGACAGACTTAAGCATCGCTACGGGTGAGAAAGTCTCATCGTAGTCAACCCCTTGAACTTGTCGAAAACCTTTTGCAACAAGTCGAGCTTTGTAGACAGTAACATTACCATCAGCGTCAGTCTTCTTCTTAAAGATCCATTTATTCTCAATGGCTTGCCGATCATCGGGCAAGTCAACCAAAGTCCATACTTTGTTTTCATACATGGATCCTATCTCAGATTTCATGGCCTCTAGCCATTTTGCGGAATCTGGGCTCATCATCGCTTCCTCATAGTTCGTAGGTTCATCATGGTCTAGTAACATGACTTCCAGAATAGGATTTCCGTACCACTCTGGTGCGGATCTTACTCTGGTAGACCTACGAGGTTCAGTAGAAACTTGATCTGAAGTTTCATGATCAATATCATTAGCTTCCTCACTAATTGGTGTAGTTGTCACAGGAACCGGTTCTTGTGATGAACTACTTTCCAATAAGGGAGTAGATACAGTTATCTCATCAAGTTCTACTTTCCTCCCACTCACTTCTTTCGAGAGAAACTCCTTCTCTAGAAAGGATCCGATTTTAGCAACGAAAATCTTGCCTTCAGATCTGTGATAGAAGGTGTACCCAATTGTCTCCTTTGGGTATCCTATGAAGACACATTTCTCCGATTTGGGTTCGAGCTTATCTGGTTGAAGTTTCTTCACATAAGCATCGCAGCCCCAAACTTTGAGAAACGACAACTTTGGTTTCTTGCCAAACCACAGTTCATAAGGCGTCGTCTCAACGGATTTTGATGGTGCCCTATTTAACGTGAATGCGGCCGTCTCTAAAGCATAACCCCAAAACGATAGCGGTAAATCGGTAAGAGACATCATAGATCGCACCATATCAAGTAAAGTACGATTACGACGTTCGGACACACCATTTCGCTGTGGTGTTCCAGGTGGCGTGAGTTGCGAAACTATTCCACATTGTTTCAAATGTAAACCAAACTCGTAACTCAAATATTCTCCTCCACGATCAGATCGTAGAAACTTTATTTTCTTGTTACGATGATTTTCTACTTCACTCTGAAATTCTTTGAACTTTTCAAATGTTTCAGACTTGTGCTTCATCAAGTAGATATACCCATATCTGCTCAAATCATCTGTGAAGGTGAGGAAATAACGATATCCGCCACGAGCCTCAACATTCATCGGACCACATACATCTGTATGTATGATTTCCAACAAATCTGTTGCTCTCTCCATAGATCCGGAGAACGGTGTTTTGGTCATCTTGCCCATGAGGCACGGTTCGCAAGTACCAAGTGATTCATAATCAAGTGATTCCAGAAGTCCATCAGTATGGAGTTTCTTCATGCGTTTTACACCGATATGACCTAAACGGCAGTGCCACAAATATGTTGCACTATCATTATCAACTCTGCATCTTTTGGCTTCAACATTATGAATATGTGTATCACTACTATCGAGATTTAATAAAAATAGACCACTCTTCAAGGGTGCATGACCATAAAAGATATTACTCATATAAATAGAACAACCATTATTCTCTGATTTAAATGAATAACCGTCTCGCATCAAACAAGATCCAGATATAATGTTCATGCTCAACGCAGGCACCAAATAACAATTATTCAGGTCTAAAACTAATCCCGATGGTAGATGTAGAGGTAGCGTGCCGACCGCGATCACATCGACTTTGGAACCATTTCCCACGCGCATCGTCACCTCGTCCTTAGCTAATCTTCGCTTAATCCGTAGTCCCTGTTTCGAGTTGCAAATGTTAGCAACAGAACCAGTATCAAATACCCAGGTGCTACTGCGAGCATTAGTAAGGTACACATCAATAACATGTATATCACATATACCTTTGTTCACTTTGCCATCCTTCTTATCCGCCAAATACTTGGGGCAGTTCCGCTTCCAGTGTCCAGTCTGCTTGCAGTAGAAGCACTCAGTTTCAGGCTTAGGTCCAGACTTGGGTTTCTTCACTTGAGCAGCAACTTGTTTGCCGTTCCTTTTGAAGTTCCCCTTCTTCTTCCCTTTGCCCCTTTTCTTGAAACCAGTGGTCTTGTTGACCATCAACACTTGATGCTCCTTTTTGATTTCTACCTCCGCGGCTTTCAGCATCGCGAAGAGCTCGGGAATAGTCTTGTTCATCCCTTGCATATTATAGTTCATCACAAAGCTCTTGTAGCTTGGTGGCAGTGATTGGAGAATTCTGTCAATGACGCTATCATCCGGAAGATTAACTCCCAGTTGAATCAAGTGATTATTATACCCAGACATTTTGAGTATATGCTCACTGACAGAACTGTTCTCCTCCATCTTGCAGCTGTAGAACTTATTGGAGACTTCATATCTCTCAATCCGGGCATTTGCTTGAAATATTAACTTCAACTCCTGGAACATCTCATATGCCCCATGACGTTCAAAACGTCGTTGAAGACCCGGTTCTAAGCCGTAAAGCATGGCACACTGAACTATAGAGTAGTCATCAGCTTTGCTCTGCCAGACGTTCTTAACGTCGTCAGTTGCATCAGCAGCAGGCCTGGCACCCAGCGGTGCTTCCAGGACGTAACTCTTCTGTGCAGCAATGAGGATAATCCTCAGGTTACGGACCCAGTCCGTGTAATTGCTACCATCATCTTTCAACTTTGCTTTCTCAAGGAACGCATTAAAATTCAACGGAACAATAGCACGAGCCATCTATCTACAAACAAACATAGACAAGCAAAATACTATCAGGTACTAAGTTCATGATAAATTTAAGTTCAATTAATCATATTACTAAAGAACTCCCACTTAGACAGACATCTCTCTAGTCATCTAAGTGATTACGTGATCCAAATCAACTAAACCATGTCCGATCATCACGTGAGATGGAGTAGTTTCAATGGTGAACATCTCTATGTTGATCATATCTACTATATGATTCACGCTCGACCTTTCGGTCCCCGTGTTCCGAGGCCATATCTGTATATGCTAGGCTCGTCAAGTATAACCTGAGTATTCCGCGTGTGCAACTGTTTTGCACCCGTTGTATTTGAACGTAGAGCCTATCACACCCGATCATCACGTGGTGTCTCAGCACGAAGAACTTTCGCAACGGTGCATACTCAGGGAGAACACTTCTTGATAATTAGTGAGAGATCATCTTAAAATGCTACCGTCAATCAAAGCAAGATAAGATGCATAAAGGATAAACATCACATGCAATCAATATAAGTGATATGATATGGCCATCATCATCTTGTGCTTGTGATCTCCATCTTCGAAGCACCGTCGTGATCACCATCGTCACCGGCGTGACACCTTGATCTCCATCGTAGCATCGTTGTCGTTACGCCATCTATTGCTTCTACGACTATCGCTACCGCTTAGTGATAAAGTAAAGCAATTACAGGGCGTTTGCATTTCATACAATAAAGCGACAACCATATGGCTCCTGCCAGTTGCCGATAACTTCGGTTACAAAACATGATCATCTCATACAATAAAATATAGCATCATGTCTTGGCCATATCACATCACAACATGCCCTGCAAAAACAAGTTAGACGTCCTCTACTTTGTTGTTGCAAATTTTACGTGGCTGCTACGGGCTTAAGCAAGAACCAATCTCACCTACGCATCAAAACCACAACGATAGTTTGTCAAATAGACTCCGTTTTAACCTTCACAAGGACCGGGCGTAGCCACACTCGGTTCAACTAAAGTGAGAGAGACAGACACCCGCCAGCCACCTTTAAGCACGAGTGCTCGTAACGGTGAAACCAGTCTCGCGTAAGCGTACGCGTAATGTCGGTCCGGGCCGCTTCATCTCACAATACCGCTGAACCAAAGTATGACATGCTGGTAGGCAGTATGACTTATATCGTCCACAACTTACTTGTGTTCTACTCGTGCATATAACATCAACACATAAAACCTAGGCTCGGATGCCACTGTTGGGGAACGTAGTAATTTCAAAAAATTTCCTACGCACACGCAAGATCATGGTGATGATATAGCAACGAGGGGAGAGTGTTGTCTACGTACCCTCGTAGACCGAAGCGGAAGCGTTGACGCAACGTAGAGGAAGTAGTCGTACGTCCTCCGGTTCAACCGATCCAAGTACCGTTACTCCGGCACCTCCGAGTTCTTGACACGCGTACAGCTCGATGACGCACCCTCGATCTCCGATCCAGCAGAGGCGCCGAGGGGGAGTTCCGTCAGCACGACGGCGTGGTGACGATCTTGATGTTCTCCTGTTGCAGGGCTTCGCCTAAGCACCGCTACAATATGACCGAGGTGTAATATCGTGGAGGGGGGCACCGCACACGGCTAAGGAACGATCAATGATCAACTTGTGTGTTCTAGGGTGCCCCCTACCCCCGTATATAAAGGAGGGAGGGAGGAGGTGGCCGGCCCTAGGGGGGCGCGCCATGAGGAGGGGGAAACCTACTCCAAGTAGGTTTCCCTCTCTTTTCCTTATCTTATTTGGAGGGGGAAGGAAAGAGTACTAGTATTAGGAAGTAGTACTAGTAGTAGTAATAGGAAGAGGGGGAAGGAGAAAGGAAAGGGGGGGCCGGCCCCCCTCCCCAATTCGGATTGGGCTTGGGGGGGCGCGCCCCCTTCCCTTGCTCCTTCTCTCTTCCTCCTACATGGGCCCAATAAGGCCCATATACCTCCCGGGGGGTTCCGGTAACCTTCCGGGGCTCCAAACTTCTCCGGAACCTTTCCGGTGTCCAAATATATCCGTCCAATATATCAATCTTTATGTCTCGACCATTTCGAGACTCCTCGTCATGTCCGTAATCATATCCGGGACTCCGAACAACCTTCGGTACATCAAAATACATAAACTCATAATATAACTGTCATCGAAACCTTAAGCGTGCGGACCCTACGGTTCGAGAACGATGTAGACATGACTGAGACACATCTCTGGTCAATAACCAATAGCGGGACCTGGATGCCCATATTGGTTCCTACATATTCTACGAAGATCTTTATCGGTCAAACCGCATAACAACATACGTTGTTCCCTTTGTCATCGGTATGTTACTTGTCCGAGATTCGATCGTCGGTATCCAATACCTAGTTCAATCTCGTTATCGACAAGTCTCTTTACTCGTTCTGTAATACTTCATCTTATAACTAACTCATTAGTTACATGCTTGCAAGGCTTAGGTGATGAGCATTGCCGAGAGGGCCCAGAGATACCTCTCCGACAATCGGAGTGACAAAACCTAATCTCGAATTATGCTAACTCAACATGTACCTTCGGAGACACCTGTAGTACTCCTTTATAATCACCCAGTTACGTTGTGACGTTTGGTAGTACCCAAAGTGTTCCTCCGGTAAACGGGAGTTACACAATTCTCATAGTTACAGGAACATGTATAAGTCATGAAGGAAGCAATAGCAGAATACTAAACGATCAAGTGCTAAGCTAACGGGATGGGTCATGTCAATCACCTCATTCTCCTAATGATGTGATCCCATTAATCAAATGACAACACATGTCAATGGTTAGGAAACATAACCATCTTTGATTAATGAGCTAGTCAAGTAGAGGCATACTAGTGACTATATGTTTGTCTATGTATTCACACATGTATCATGTTTCCGGTTAATACAATTCTAGCATGAATAATAAACATTTATCATGATATGAGGAAATAAATAATAACTTTATTATTGCCTCTAGGGCATATTTCCTTCAATTTTCCATTTAACTACCAAGGAACGGAGTTGCTAGGAGTATTGATTTCACACACCATGATTCACTTGTCGGCATTCTGGGTACAATAACACGGAAACCGAGGAATGAGTAATGATGGCGAGAAGTATCACTACGTCAAGAGTTCACAAGAGCCGGCGCAATTCTCATGAAAATCCTGACATAAAGACGGTAATACTTCAAGGTAGAACAGAATCAAAAGCTGGGTTGGCATTTTGATCTGCGGAGCACAACTATTTTGACCCAATCTTGGATATGGATGAGGTACTGGAGTTTGTTTCACCTAGTCATCCTGAATAGAATGGCTTGACGAACCACAAGAATAATAAGCATCGATAACACGAATGCACAATTACTCCTGACTATCAATTGATAGACGAAGATCGGAATATGACTGAAGAGGGACAACTCAAAGGAACATATATCTTTCTGAGTTGTGGATGCATAGATTAATATGTCGAGCAAAGCTCAACATATTTCTTCCGGATAACCCATGCGGAGAAGGTAGAACTAGCAGAGTCACAACATAGAATCGAGAACTCGTCAAGACCACTCTAGTTGCGATCTTTTGGTTCAAAGAACTTCCGCCATAAGTAGTTCATGGTATTTGGAAGAAGGAAATACCACGGACCTTGAGGACTATCGCAAAGGTTACTAATATCCTAAAGAAACTAGCAAACACTATCAACATGAGATAAGTAGGGTGAATCTCGGCTTCAAGAACCCAGGAGTAGAATACCTACTACTAGGTAGCATCACGGGATGCTTTCAAGAATGATGGCCAGAATCATCACACTGGGAACACAAAACATGGCTAGATTACCTGGTGATCCTATAAGATACCTAGGGTCATAATACTAGCTCCAACATATATGTCGAGGCAACATAGTACCTCAACTCAACAATTTAGTGTGGTTAACCTGGCCTAAAAGACATCAGAATGAAAAGAAGGGATTTGCAAATGCATTAGACTATTTAGAAACCTGGGATGACTCGGACAGCATAACGGCTGTAAATGCTCAAAAGAATTTAGACATGCTACAAAAATGGTGGCATCGCCACTCAGAAGCACAATATCAAGGTTTCGAGATCAACAATTAACATACGGACGTAGTAGGAACTTAACTGAGGCTTGAAACCAACAATCCTATAAGTCTACGGATTAGTAACACGTGATCCTAATAGAAAGAAGAGAAGGCCTAGTTCTTAACCCCGTAGAGAAGAAGAGGGTGACTCAGATCAGAAGGGCATAAGGTAAAGGAGTAAAAAGAGCCTTACGTTCCATCCCAAAATAAATTCCCTTATATAACTAAAGAATTTCTAGACTCAACTTCGACCAGTTTGGCTTGGTAATCCTACAGGCAGTCAAGCTCTGATACCAAAGCTGTCAGGACCCCGACTCAATGGCACACCGATCTAGCATGTAACACCTCATATCACTTTGTGGCCTCACGCACGGTATTCCCACGGGTGTCGCCTTACCAGGCCCGGGACCGTTTGCGCCTTTTGGCTCACGTATATGATAGTGTCGCTAGCATCCGTATGACAAGGAGCCTGGGCTGACATGTCTAGTCGTGAACCCAAAGTGGCACTAACTTACAGGGACAGGCATACATGACCCAGCAGCGAACGTGTCGGTCATCAGCGAGTGAATCCGGGCTGTAGCAACTGGGCTAGCAGGACTCCGGTAAACCGGGCTGTAGCAGGCTAACAGGACTCCGGTAGACACCGCGTGACATTTCCCCGAAGGGACAGACACAGGAACGAAGGACACATGCCGGCCAGCCTAAGTGTTCCGGAGCAGTAGCAAGCTACCAAGGCTCAGTGGAAGCACTAGGAGACATTTCCCAGTAAGGGAGGCTACCAAGGATAAACAACTAGATAGTCAGATCCCACACATACCAAGCATTTCAATAACATACACACAATATGCTTGATATGTGCAAATACAACATGGCATCACAACATGACTCTACAACTCAAGTATTTTATTAAATAGGCTACGAGGAGCAACATATTACAAACATGGGTCTCATGACCCAACATTCAGAGCACACAAATTAAAGCACAAGCGGAAGCTTAACATGTCTAAGTACAGACAACTATAAATAAAAAGGCTGAGAAGCCTGACTATCTACTAGATCCTACCGAGGGCACAAGATCGTAGCCGAGGTAATAAGCTAAACGTCAAAGTCCAAGCGGAACTACTAGCGAGACTAAAGTCTCTCTGCAAAAACATAAAATAGGCAAACGTGAGTACAAATGTACCCATCAAGACTTACATCAGAACTAACTACATATGCATCATTATCAACACAGGGGGTGGTGGGGTTTAACTGCAGCAAGCCAGCTTTGACTCAGTGGCTATCCTGAACTAAGACTGCAAGTAACTCTTTTGAGGTGGCGCACACGAGTCCACATATTCACCATATCAATACACCACTATGGATCCGCTCCCGATTCCTACAAGAACGCCATCCATAGAACTCACGCTTATCTTGCGTATTTTAGAGTATCCACTTTCACTTGTCTATGAATTGTACAAGCAACCTAGAAGTCCTTTACCGCGGACACGGCTATTCGAATAGATCATATTAAACCTGCAGGGGTGTACTTCTTCACACACGCTCTCGCCACTTACCGCCATGTACACGTCATGTATCTTGGCAACCTTCAAGCGGAAGCCTGGCGAGGGTGTCGGCCACGACCTGACTAACCACACAAGTCTCTAGTCCAAGTTTATCGCCTATTCGGGTTCCATCCGCAAGGAGATCCGGCCGGGGTGTCGCTCACGGCCCCAAACGATGTGTGCAGGGTTCCCAAGCCCACCATCTGGGTGCCACTTGGTACACCGGGCCACTGTGCCTAGTCTGTCCCAAGCCCACCTGTACCGGGTGCCACTTGGTAGACTACTAACACTACCTACAAACACCAGAAACTAGTTGCAACTCCTGGACAGAGATCAAGTCGGTTAATAAGTCGAGAGAGTCAATTAAGGATCCCAATGTGTGGTAGTAGCTGTTCATGGATCACAAACACAGAACTCAGTTCCTGAGGATGGCTGCAATGAGACAACCCACCATGTACTCCTACATGGCCTCTCACCACTACCTTTACCAAATCATGTTCACACACTTAGCTCTCAACAGTAGGACATGTTCACACACCTCCAATTCATCCCCGATGAACCAGACCTGACCCAACTCTAAGCAATAGCAGGCATGACAAACAAGCATGAATGAGTAGGCACATCAAGGCTCAAACAACTCCTACTCATGCTAGTGGGTTTCATCTATTTATTGTGGCAATGACAGGTCATGCAGAGGATAAAGGGGTTCAACTACCGCTGCAAGTATCAGTTGTATCGTTGTTGTCCTAATGCAGTAAAATAGAGCAGGAGCGAGAAAGTGGGATTGTATCGGAATGAACAAGGGTGTTTTGCTTGCCTGACACTTCTGAAGATAATATAGTTCTTCATCGGTGTCATCGAACTCATCGTCGGAACCAAGTCTATCGAGAGGGGACAAATACCGGCAACACAGAGAAAACACAATCAATGCAATACAACAATATGATGCATGAATATGACATGGCAAAATGAGTGTGTTTTGGCTAATGCAACTTAGAACAGATTAAATGAAGTTGGTTTGAACCAAGGGTTCAAATTCAAACTCCATATGTGCTTATTTAAATGCCAATTATGCAAATTGTCATATACAGCAACCTTAGGTTGCTCAAACATGCATGAAAATGGTACAGATGGATAGATTGGATTTTTCTGATCATTTTTCATATATAAATTATTTCATTTTGAGTTATGGTTGAATTTATATGAATTTTTGAAGTTTTGGATATTTTCTGGAATTTTCAGAATAAGAATAAATCCAGAAAAGGTTAACTGCATCAGCATGACGTCGTTGTGACGTCAGCAGGTCAACAGACCGGGTCCAGGTCAAACCTAACGTGTGGGGTCCACACGTTAGTGACTAACTAACTAACCTAAATTAATTAATGTTAAATTACTACTAACTAAAATGTCAGTTGGGTTAATTAGACTTAATTAAAAAAAACTAATCTAGGATTAGCTGGGCCAGGGCCCACTTGTCAGCGACCCAGGGGAGGTCAAACCCCTGGTCAATAGGGCCTAACTAGCCGGCAGCTCATCGCCGGTGGCAACAGGCGCGACGGAGGGCTCGGGTTCGCTCTCCCGGCGCCCAAACGAGCGATGGAGGGCACCCGGCGGGAGCTGGAGCTCGCCCGCATCCAGCGCAGCAAGCAGCAGCGGCTAGGGAGGCCGAAGCTCGTCAGAAACGAGCTCGGGGCGGCGGCCGATGTTCGGGTGCAAGTGGCGCGGCGGCTACGGCGTGCGAGAGGAAAAACGGATGGAGGGAGAAGAGTCAGCGGCTCACGGCAGTTGCGACGAGCGTCAAAGTGGGCTCGGGGAGGCGTCGGAGGAGTCGTACGGGCGGTGGCAATCTCCGGTGGCCGACGAGGGAAACGGCGATGTTGGCGGCGTCCAGGGGCTTCCGGCATCTTGAGGATCGGTGAGGAGGAAGAGGGCATCGGGGCGGAGCTCGTAGATTGCTCGGGGTGTCGTCGGGACGATGGTGGTCGCGGCAACGGCGAACGGCAGCGATGGGCGGGTTCGGTGGCATCGTAGGGAGACAGCAGAGGAGGGAGAGAGGTCCAGGGAGAGAGGAGAGAGGCCAGGGGGTCCAGAGTGGCGCCGAGGAGGGGCTTCGAGGCGCCTCGGTGAGGCAGGCGAGCAGGGAGGAGGCGTGGCGCCTCGCGCGCGCGTGCGCTGTCCCGCCTCTGCCTACTGGCAGAGGTTAGGGATGATTGGCACTGAGCCAGGTGGGCTGGGCCAGCACAGGTGAGGCCCAGGTAAGTGGACTGCCAGGTGAGTTTTTCTGCTCTGTTTTAATTTTTGTTCTGTTTTCTTTTTATCCAGTTATTTTGCCACTCCTTGTGAATTCAAAATGAATTCAAACAATGACAAAACACTCTGAATAATTTTATGGTGCTAGATGGACTTTTCCAATAGCACATAAAACATTTCAAAGTTATTTGAAAATATATCCCATATATTATGAATATAATTCCAAATTCAAATACAATAATGATTTAAATTCAGTGCCCAAAATATTCCTTACAAATGTTCATTATTTTTGGTTTGGTGCAAAAGCCTTGCCAAAAATATTAAACAGTTAATAAGAACATTTTGAGAAACAATGAATGCAATTTTCCAGGGTTCTTTGCCCTTCTTGAATTAAATCTTGAGGCTTCCAAATTTCCTCAATTCAGGTTTCAAAAATTTAAACATGATGCAAGCAAGATGCAAACACTAGGCAGCACCAGAAGCTAGGGATGTGACACATGGTCTTCGGTTTTTCCTGCCCGAGGTGTCGGGCGAGCCGTTCGTCCCGGACACTGTGTTTGAAGGCGCTAAGGCTTCGCCGTCCGGACAATCCACGACTGGTCCTTTTTAATTAGGAACCGATTCCAAAGCTTGCGAGATGATTTGCCTAGTTGCTGGATTATGTCACTCAAGTCGTTAGCATCCGGTGGCCGGACATAAGTGCCCCCGAAAAGCATCTTCCAAATCTTCCCAGGTTCCAATGGAGTTTTCTAGGAGGCTGTTCAGCCAGTGCCATGCTGGTCCTTTAAGCTTTAGAGGAAGGTATTTAATGGCATGGAGGTCATCCCTCCGAGCCATGTGAATGTGGAGAAGAAAATCTTCAACCCGGACGGCTAGATCTGTCGTTCCATCGTACTGTTCGATGTTTACAGGTTTAAACCCCTCCAGAAATTGGTGCTGCATTACCTCATCGGTGAAGCATAAAGGGTGTGTAGCCCCTCTATATCGTGCAATATCGCGGTGGAGGTCGGATGACATCTGAGTTCGGTTCTGATCCCGAATATAGTAATGGTCGTCACGCCGGGCTTCATAGCTGTTGTCTCGCATCGGTGCAGGCTGGTGTTTGGCTTGATATGCCGCTTTATCCTGTCCACATGGTGGTCGGTCTGGTTGATCTGCCTGATTGTATTTTGATGGTATTTGCTCAAGGGCTTTGTCATCAAATTGTGGCAGTAGCTTGCTCTTGGGGTAACTTTTTGTACGTCGCTCGTGGCCGTACTCCTCGGCGGCCAGGACCTTAGTTCACCTTTCATTGAGCGTGTCCTGTTCCGCTTTGAGCCACTGCTGTTTCTTTTCCAGGCTCCATGTTGTGGTGATGAGCTGTCGCTTGAAGCGTTCTTGCTCGAGGGGTTCCTCTGGGATGATAAAGTCTTCGTCTCTAAGGTTAACATCCTCTTCGGAGACTAGCATATAGTTGTTGTCTTCTGAATCTTCGTGATCGTCGTGTTCGGGACTATACTAACCCTCTTTTCTTTCGTCCTATTCGGATGTGGGCTAGGCAGGGTATTTGGGATCTTCGGCATCATCCGGAGTCTCATTGTCTATGGTCCCGGTATTACTATCCTTCGCCCGATGCGATCGTGAGCGGCGCCGCTGATGTCGGCCCTTTGGTGGTTTATCGACGGGCTTGTCCTCATCGGGGTTCGGATTATCCTCGCCGTCCTTTTTGTCCGGAGTGTCCCCCATGTATACATAATAGGTTGAAGTGGCCGTCCAACGCCTTGTGGCGGGTGGGACTTGGCTCGGTTCGGCGTTGGCATCGTCGTCCATATCGTCGATGTCTTCGGACTCATAGTTCAGCATGTCGGTTAAATCCTCGACGGTGGCTATTAAGTGGGTGGTGGGTGGGGCATAAAATTCCCCGCTCTCTGCCCCCAGCCCAAGCTGGGTACAGTTCAGGGGCAAAGCCTTCGTGATGGCGAGATACTGCATTAACTCAATGCTTTGTCTAGGATCGAGAGCTGGACAGGGAACTATGGGTCTGCTGAGCTGAGTTCGGCATGAGACACCTGATCGGACCCGATGAGCGCAGACCTCGAAAGTTCGGAGTTGTCATCCAGAGGCAAGTCTAAGATTGCATCTGGGTCTTCGGTCAGGAGCTCCATGAGGGGAGAGAGTCCAGCGGGGCTACCGCTCCCATCTTTGGAAGATACGGTCCGCCCCAGATCAGGCGAAGGCATGTGTGAGTGTTGACCCTTGAACAAGATCTAACGTGGGATCCGAAGAGCCTTCTTCATGGGGGCACAGAGCAGTAGCCGAGGCCGCGAACCCCTCAAATATTAGGTCTCCTCGGATGTCAGCGACATAGTTCAGGTTTCCAAACCTCATCTAGTGGCCTGGGGCGTAACTGTCGACCTACTCGAGGCGGCCGATCAAGTTGGCACGAAGCACGAAACCACCAAACACAAAGACCTGTCCAGGGAGAAAGGTTTCCTTGGACGCGGTGTCATTGTTGATGAAGAGGCGAGCCATCAATCCTTCTGTCGATGATACTGTAACATCCCAAAATTCTAAATTTTGGAATGTCATATTAAATAGATAGTTTTGATTGATTATTTTTGATTGATTGTATGAAGTGAGTGAAATTTGAAACTTTTGAAAGTTAACTGAGAGGGAGTAAAAGGACTTTCTCAAACTTTCATCTGGCTGTATGATCTTCGGGAATTCAAATTCTTTTCATCACAAAACTCTAGAGAGAAGATGACATGACTTCTTCCATTGAAATAAATGAAAAGGGTTTTTGAAAAGATTTGAATTTAATTTGGAAATATTTTCAACTTTAGAAACTTCAAGCAACTCAATGATTTTCATGAGGGAAGATAAAATGGCTTCTTCAAAACATATGAAATATGAGTTGGGAGTTTAAAAGGATCAAATTTAAAGTCCTTTTGGAAATTATTTTCAAATTGGAGTTATTTGGGTTTTATTCAAATTATTTTTCTCCAAAAATAAAATATACAGAAATTAGGGTAAAATGATTCCCTACATCAGAAAATTGGAGAGAAATAAATTTGAAATCATTTTGGTATTTTTGAAAATGATTTTTATTGGATTTTATTAGAGCAGTAGCACTATTTGAATTATTTGAATTTTTGTAGATTTTATTTAAAGCTAGAATAATGTTCATCTTGTAGGAAATCTTTTTTTGAAAATTTTGATATATTATATGCCTATAGTATATTTTAGTTTATTTAGTTTTATTTCTTCTTCTTTAGAAATAAATGTTTTAAAAAAAAATCTTCTTCTCTCCGCCGAACTAGGCCAGCCCAGCTCCTGCGAGGCCAAGGCCCAACCCAGCGCGCCATCGCCACCGACCCCAGGCGAGAGTCCCGCCGCTGCACGACTCGCCGGCCACCGCCATGGCCAAGTTGGCATCCCCGCGCCGCCTTTGCCCCTGCCGCACGCCTCCCGAGGCCGCCCCTCCATAAATAGCAACCCCCCGCCGCCGCCTCTCCCCCTCTCCTCGCGCCGCCCCACCCCTCGCCAGAGCCGCCGCCGCCGCCATCGGTTGCCGCCGCCGCCGTTGCCAACTACCGTCGCCGCCATCGGTTACCGCCGCCGTCGCCGTTGCCAACTGCTGCCGCCGCTGCCGTTCTACGCCTCCCACCCTGCGCACCACCGCCGCCACCTCGCCGCACAGCCGGAGACCCCGGAGCACCGCCGACGACCACGCTCGACGCCGGACTCGCCAGAGTCAACCGCCGCCGCCGGTTTAATTTCCCCGAACCGGTATAACCGCAACCGCCCCGGTTTTTCTTTAATTAGATCGGTTTTCCTAGAAAACCTAGTTCTGTTTTTTAGGGTTTAGTTATTTAGCGAACATTCTCTGTTTAGGTGTGTTTAGCGAACGTGCTCGTTTCATATAGTTCTGTAACGAACATTCGATCGTTAGGCTTTCTGATTTAGTCAGGGACCTCTATGTAGATGTTTTATTTACAGTTTAGTCTCTGTTTTTTGCAAACAGTCACAACTTTTTGCTTGTTGGTCCAAATCCAACGAAACCAACACCTACTTCTTCGTTATGATGCCCTCTATCCAGATAAACAACTTAAACATGTTTTTGACAATTTAAAAATTGAGTTCAGTTCAGATTAGTATTCAATCGTGTTTCGTGTGTAACTTGAGTTTCGTAACTCCGATTTAGTTGATTCTTTTTGCAAATCAAAGCACTTGACCTAAACTTTCTGATAAGGCAAAATTCACATAATTTTTGTACTGTTAGAAATTATTTTATGTTGCAAGAGTTTTTCGCTTGGTTTTGATGTTTTCCGAGTTGTTTTCTTCATTCTTTCCGATCTTTTGAGTGATTGCTTATGTGTAGTTACCATTGCTTGCTCGCGATAGATTGACCAGAGTGTGATGAGTAGAACTATGAGGAGATTTGAGTGCGAATCATCTTCATCAACAGTATAGGCAAGTTCACACTTTGATCATATCCCTTTCATACCCAGTTTTTATGCATTAGTTCCAACCCTCAAACATTGCATGAGTAGGTTTGATAACATGTGGGTATTGGGAAGTAGTTGATGAGGTAGAACATATTTCCCTGTTTATTACCAAACCCTTGGGAGTTACTTCAATGTTATGCTTATATTGCTATGCTATGCTCTTAGACGTGGTTTGGTTTGAGTGATACATGACAGATGTGACATTGTTAATTAATGGTTAACTTAAGGTGGCTACTTTAATACAAATCTGGGTGGATTGAGGCACCTCGGGAATCCAGTGTTGCCTGTTTTTTGGAAATCCCGGGGTTCCGTGTGATTTTCCTATGGACCGCCACCCAGGCTCAAAGGGATCATAAGATTATTCATGCTAGAAACTTCCGTGTGCAGCCACAAGCCATTATGGGCTCTGGCATAGTTGAGTATGTTGCGTGAGCTCTTGAAGAGGTAGACTAGCAGATGCAGGGGGTGTAGGTGGTACTGTCTTCCCAGAGTAGAGAGTTAATGCTTCTGAAAGACTGTGTCTCGGTCATCTGTTTCTCAAACATCATGAAGTGCGAGAAATTCAATGGAGGAGATCGAGTCTTGTGGGAAAGTGCGCAATCCTCTGCAGAGTGTATAAACTAATCATGGTTAGCCGTGTCCCCGGTTATGGATGTTTTGAGTATCTAGTTCTTGGATTATCATGTGAATCTCATCATGTTACTTTAATTAATTTTGTTGGGTTTAATGATGATGTTACTTAATTGGGATTGAGAATGCTGTTAACCATTCTCAATGTTTAACAACCACCATGATAGTTAAATAAAATTTATTCCTTTGCAGTAGGGAAAAATTGGCTTTTCGCAAAAACATTATAACGATAGAGCCTCCACCAGCCAAATATGCATGTAGTGATAGCCTTTATTCATCATTGCTCTATGGTGTGAATTTGCCAGTACATTCAATGTACTGACCTACATGGCTGCAACATCTCATGTTGCAGGATCTTACACGAGTAAATGATACGTTAGGGTTACGAGTTCTACACTCAACTTTGCCGTTGGTGTTGATGGGAATCCACAACCTTGTTACTTCCGCTATTTGGATTGAGGTAATTGTATTTGCGTTACTTTATACATGTGATTTACCTTTATTATAAATCCTCGAGTACTGTGTGTGTCAGCATACCGATCCAGGGATGACACTTAAGCACATAGACTTGATCCATTCGGGTCGGGTCGCTACAAGATGGTATCAGAGCACATGTTGACTGTAGGACGTGACCCTAGAAACTGGCAAGCCCATAGGAAAGATTTTCTGTACTACTTTATTTTTTCAAAAATGATCTCTTACCTCTCTTCTTTTATGAGCTTATTCCAAAATTTCCCTTTTAGTGAGACTATACCCCTTTCCCCTTTTGACCACGAAGATTCGACTGATGAGACCACTCCAAGAAGGACAAGATATCAGACAACCAAGACCACTTCGGAATGAAGAGTATTTTACCGAGCATTTGTTATAATTGGAACTATAATGGTTGAAGACTCCGAAGACTAGGAGAATTTGAAGGCTTTAAAGATTTTCCAGATTTGTATGACCTAGGAAGGCACCCATTATGGAACTTGGCAGACCAAGGAAGCTGTCAATACTCGAGATCAAGGTGTATCAGAGAAAGACCGGAACATGGAGCATTAGAACTCAAAGTTTTGTCAAGAAAACCCTAAGATAGGAGATATCAACTATGGAATGATAGCTCATGGCAGAGACATAGTCATAAACATGGATATCCATGATGTTATCATTCGCCTATGCTATTGTCACCGTGCGGAGTTAAGCATGCAGATGCATTGAACAATTGGATGGAAGAAGGTTGATGGAGCACCTATCAGCAAAGGATGCAGTTTTAACCTTAGCTGGTGTATCGCCAGGATCTGGAGTATTACATGAAGAAGTTCAAGATGGACCTTCAGGAAGCCGTATTTGACAAGGAAGCAATTCATGAAGAACTCAGGAACCAGTTGCTGAAAGTAGCCAAGCAGGAGGAGCTAAAACCTCGAGATACCGGAGATTTGTCAGGAATTGAAGGACAGTAGGACGACGGCTCATGCCAAGGGTGTTGAAACCTAGAAGTTTGGAACGCAACTCCAGAATATTAAAAGGATGACATGAGAGACTTCGCGTTAACAGAGTTGATCTGGCAAAAGAACTTGAGAAGGACAAGCACGATCGGAAGAAGCCAGCAGGAGACCTGAACAAGACTTGAAGAGTTTGGCGACTTTGAAGATTTATTGACCTTTAGAAGACCAAACCCCTGTTATATGCCCATGTTAGATGCGACGTTTGTGAGCTGTCATTTGTTTGTTGTTTTCCGACAACCACAAGATAAAATATGTCTTTTCAAAACTTTTGTTTGTATTGTGTGCATCCCTATCTATCTCTCTTATCCCACCCCAAACCCATGGACCCAATAGAGGACAAATGGAGATGAGCTTATATTTTCTGGACCGACGAGTCAATTGGAGACGAACCGATGGATTCAGAACATGGAAGATCATATGAAGAATAACACTATAGCTGAAAGGGATATGACCCAGGATGCTTTTCAGTGCTTTGAAAGCGGTGCTGCTACTAGGTGGAGGATGTACCAAACCATAAATGGATGGCAAGGAGTAACCACTTGGAAAGAATTTATGTTGACTTTGCCAAAGTCCCGGTTTGTGTCCCAGAAATTGAAGCCTTATGGAAGTGATATGAAGAAACTTTGTGCATGCAAGCTCTGTGGAGAAATAGGGCACAACCATAAAGAACACAAGGATGAATGCCCTAATTGTGAAGTAAGTCACCCAGCTGAAGAATGCCCAACTAGGTAGATGACTTGTTTCTTGAGTGAAGGAACTACCCACTACCCTGCTCAGTGTCACATTTACCCCATGGTACAAAGAACCATAAATCAGAAGAAAGAAGAAATGAAAGGATCCCTCATGGAAATTTTAGAAAAACCTGCGATGAAGGAAGAGGTGGAGGACACACCCAAAGAGGACCCAATAAAACCCTGCACCAAGTCATGCTATTCATGTGGAGAAGAAGGACACATCTCCCAAGATTGTCTAAATGGAGATCTAGTAGAATTCCCGACAAAGGAAGTAGAGTATGACCCACAGGAAATAGAAGCCCTGATTGGAACGGAAAAGTCCAGGAAGAGAAATAGATTGGATACCAGGAAGGACCTGTGCCATATCACCTGTTTCAGGTGCAAGGAGTCAGGGCACTACTTCAGCAGTTTCCCAAAAAGGAACCCGAGGACCTAAGGAGGCTATGTAATCATGAGGAAACCGCGAGACTTGTCAGAAGTAATATGTTTTCATTGTAATGGAGCAGGGCACTTTGCCGGAGATTGTCCCAAAGAGAAGGAGACTTGTGATAGATAGTTGAGTTTGCAACAAAAGAAATGTAGTAGTAGTAGTGGGAACAATTCTTTTATATTGAGGTGTTGAGTTGAGGCATGTAATGGAAATGCAGGAGATTGTAATACTTTGAGAATCAATAAAGTTATCATCATTGGTACTGATTTGAATTTTTTATGAGTTGTTACTCTATGAAGAAAGATTTTGACCATTTTCGAGGATATGAGAAATATGGTCTATGGAAGATTGGAGCATTTTAAGGGTGGTAGTACCCGATGAGGAGATTTGATCCCTGGAAGGGATAATGATATTCCACAGAGTGGATTTCGGACTAAACAAGTACGAGTTTTATCTCGATATGTTGGATACCCCTAAGAGTATGAAGGGAAGAAGTATCATTGGATATAAAGCATGTATGATGTTGGTAATCAGGTGCAATTGTAACTCCAGGATGAGTCTGAGTAATCACGTCTTAGTTTGGTCCCAATAGAAGGAAGGGAGACAATACAGTTGGATGGATTTAAAGAATGCTAGGAAGCTGGATGTTTGAATAATGATCGGTTGTCCCGAGGATGATTTCAAGATTTACAAGTGATGAGATGGGCCATAACCCACAGGCTCCAGGACCTGCCAAGAATCAAGCACATTCTTGCTGAAGGAAAAACCCTGGAAGAAGATATGCCTTATCAACAGACGATCTTATAGGAGTAACGCAAAACCTGAGAGTTGTGAAGGAACGATAGATGTTTGTTTGGCTTGCAGAATCAATGGATTTATCCGAACTTGGTTCGTTGACAAGAGAAAGTCTGCAATGCTTGTGAGGATGACCGAGTGTTAGAATGCGAGATTCGCTAAACCATATACAAGATAATGATTTGGGTGCGGGATGGATTGATCACCATACCGACTTACTCTTATTGTTTGTCTTGCTATGTGGGATGGTAAATCTGAGTGACTTACCGTAGTAGAGAGACGACGGTCAAAACCTTGTTTGAACATTAGAATGGTATAAGTATTCTTCCCTTGTACAAGGCAGTTGTTGCCAATTGTAGGTCATACGGTGAGGTTCAGCCCAAACCCATTTCCTGTAGGAGAAACCATAAATTGTTGACCACCATGAGATATCGATAGTTGTTTAGTATTGGCGCCAGACCCATCAGCTAAGAAGACCCAGTCTCGTAATAACCGTACCAAGATGAAATGACAGAAGAATTACGGTAAAGGTTATGCCACCTCCAAAAGAGCCCATAGAAGGAATTATCCAGAGGATCTGAGAAGATCGACACTGCCAACATTAAGGATGGAGTGTATGAGTTGTGATGGAACCGTAACCATGTTTTTAAGGGTGGTAGCACCCCAGACCCCCTGTGACGATCGATAGATTTTTGACAAGACCCCGAACCTAACCTATTTCTTGCTAGCCTCTCCGAATCTTGAGGACGAGATTCATTTTAAGGGTGGTAGGTTTGTAACATCCCAAAATTGTAAATTTTGGAATGTTATCTTAAATAGATAGTTTTGGTTGATTTTTTTTGATTGATTGTGTGAAGTGAGTGAAATTTGAAACTTTTGAAAGTTAAATGAGAGGGAATAAAAGGACTTTCCCAAACTTTCATCTGGCTGTATGATCTTCGGGAATTCAAATTCTTTTCATCACAAAACTCTAGAGAGAAGATGACATGACTTTTTCCATTGAAATAAATGAAAAGGGTTTTTGAAAAGATTTGAATTTCATTTGGAAATATTTTCAACTTCAAAACTTCAAGCAACTCAATGATTTTCATGACAGAAGATAAAATGACTTCTTTAAAACATATGAAATATGAGTTGGGAGTTTAAAAGGATCAAATTGAAAGTCCTTTTGGAAATTATTTTCAAATTGGAGTTATTTGGGTTTTATTCAAATTATTTTTCTCCAAAAATAAAATATACAGAAATTAGGGTAAAATGATTCCCTACATCAGAAAATTGGAGAGAAATAAATTTGAAATCATTTTGGTATTTTTGAAAATGATTTTTATTGGATTTTATTAGAGCAGTAGCACTGTTTGAATTATTTGAATTTTTGTAGATTTTATTTGAAGCTAGAATAATGTTCATCTTGTAGGAAATCTTTTTTTGAAAATTTTGATATATTATATGCCTATAGTATATTTTAGTTTATTTAGTTTTATTTCTTCTTCTATAGAAATAAATGTTTTAAAAAAAAATCTTCTTCTCTCCGCCAAACTGGGCCGGCCCAGCTCCTGCCAGGCCAAGGCCTAGCCCAGCGCGCCATCGCCACCGACCCCGGGCGGGAGTCCCGCCGCCGCACGACTCGCCGGCCACCGCCGTGGCCGAGTCGTCCTCCCCGCGCCGCCTTTGCCCCTGCCACACGCCTCCCGAGGCCGCCCCTCCATAAATAGCAACCCCCCCGCCACCGCCTCTCCCCTTCTCCTTGCGCCACCCCACCCCTTGCCAGATCCGCCGCCGCCGCCGCCGTTCTGTGCCTCCCACCCCGCGCGCCACCGCCGCCACCTCGCCGCGCAGCCGGAGACCCCGGAGCACCACCGGCGACCACGCCCGACGCCGGACTCGCCGGAGTCAACCGCCGCCGCCTTTTTAATTTCCCCGAACCTGTATAACCGCAACCGCCCCGATTTTTCTTTAATTAGATCGGTTTTTCCTAGAAAACCTAGTTCTGCTTCTTTAGGGTTTAGTTATTTAGCGAACATTCTCTGTTTAGGTGTGTTTAGAGAACGTGTTCGTTTCATATAGTTTTGTAACGAATATTCGATCGCTAGGTTTTCTGATTTAGTCAGGGACCTCTGTGTAGATGTTTTATTTACAGTTTAGTCCCTGTTTTTTTCAAACGGTCACAACTTTTTGCTCGTTGGTCCAAATCCAACGAAACCAACGCCTACTTCTTCATTATGATCCCCTCTATCCAGATAAACAACTTAAACATGTTTTTGACAATTTAAAATTTTAGTTTGGTTCAGATTAGTATTCAATCTTGTTTCATCTGTAACTTGAGTTTCGTAACTCCGATTTAGTTGATTCTTTTTGTAAATCAAAGATCTTGACCTAAACTTTCTGATAAGACAAAATTCACATAATTTTGGTACTGTTAGAAATTATTTTATGTTGCAAGAGTTTTTCGCTTGGTTTTGATGTTTTCCGAGTTGTTTTCTTCATTCTTTCTGATCTTTTGAGTGATTGCTTATGTGTAGTTACCATTGCTTGCTCGCGATAGATTGACCGAAGTGTGACGAGTAGAACTATGAGGAGTTTTGAGTGCGAATCATCTTCATCAATAGTACAGGCAAGTTCACACTTTGATCATATCCCTTTCATACCCAGTTTTTATGCATTAGTTCCAACCCTCAAACATTGCATGAGTAGGTTTGATAACATGTGGGTATTGGGAAGTAGTTGATGAGGTAGAACCTATTGCCCTGTTTATTACCAAACCCTTGGGAGTTACTTCAACGTTATGCTTATATTGCTATGTTATGCTCATAGATGTGGTTTGGATTGAGTGATCCATGACAAATGTGAGATTGTTAATTAATGGTTAACTTAAGGTGGTGACTTTAATACACATCTGGTTGGATTGAGGCACCTGGGGAATCCAGTGTTGCCTGTTTTTTGGAAATCTCGGGGTTCCGTGTGATTTTCCTATGGACCGCCACCCAGGCTCAAAGGGATCATAAGATTATTCATGCTAGAAACTCCCGTGTGCAGCCACAAGCCATTATGGGCTCTGGCATAGTTGAGTATGTTGTGTGAGCTCTTGAAGAAGTAGACTAGCAGATGTAGGGGGTGTAGGTGGTACTGTCTACCCGGAGTAGAGAGTTAATGCTTCTGAAAGACTGTGTCTCGGTCATCCATTTCTCAAACATCATGAAGTGCGAGAAATCCAACGGAGGAGATCGAGTCTTGTGGGGAAAGTGTGGAAACCTCTGTAGAGTGTATAAACTAATCATGGTTAGCCGTGTCCCTGGTTATGGATGTTTTGAGTATCTAGTTCTTGGATTATCATGTGAATCTCATCATGTTACTTAATTTAATTTTGTTGGGTTTAATGATGATGTTACTTAATTGGGATTGAGAATGCTGTCAACCATTCTCAATGTTTAACAACCACCATGATAGTTAAATAAAATTTATTCCTTTGCAGTAGGAAAAAATTGGCTTTTCGCAAAAACATTATAACCATAGAGCTTCCACCAGCCAAATATGCATGTAGTGATAGCCTTTATTCATCATTGATCTATGGTGTGAATTTGCCAGTACATTCAATGTATTGACCTACATGGCTGCAACGTCTCATGTTGCAGGATCTTACGACGAGTAAGTGATACGTTAGGGTTATGATTTCTACACTCAACTTTGCCATTGGTGTTTATGGGAATCCACAACCTTGTTACTTCCGCTATTTGGATTGAGGTAATAGTATTTACGTTACTTTATACATGTGATTTACCTCTGTTATAAATCCTCGAGTACTATGTGTGCCAGCATACCGATCCAGGGATGACACTTAAGCACAAAGACTTGATCCATTCGGGTCGGGTCGCTACAGATACAACGGAGCTCTCAATGAAAGCACCAATGTTGGTGTCAAAACCGACAGATCTCGGGTAGGGGGGGCCCAAGCTCTATGTCTGAGGATCAATGGTAACTATGATCAAAAGGACACAGTGTTTACCCAGGTTCGGGCCCTCTTAATGGAGGTAAAACCTTACTCCTGCTTGATTATATTTGAAGGGTATAGGGGTTACAAGGGTTGATCTACCATGAGATCGTATTGGCTAACTCTAGCTTGGCTTGCCTAGTAATGTTATGATCCTTCCTTAAATCTAACTCTCCGGTTTATATAGATACTGGAGGGGCCTAAGGTTATACAAAGTCGGTTTAACAGAAAGGAAATAGCATATCTGGACACCTAAACTTGCCATCCACATATACGGGAGTCCTTACCGGACACGAGAGGTGGTCTTCTGTCTTCTATCTTGACGGCCCTTTAGTCCGGCCCATATGCAATACGCTGGACTCCCGAGGACCCCTTAGTCCAGGACTCCCTCAGGCGCCACCCAGCCCGGAGGGGCTCCCCGGGGAGATTGGGATCCCCCCATCTGGTGGAAGAACTGCTTGATGTGGCGGTCCGAGGCTGGCTCTTACGACCCACTGAGGATGGCCGCGACGGTGTAGAACGCTGGCATCATGAAACGGTCGATGAATAGGCCACGCAGTTCTTCCCAGGAAGCCACCGAGGACTCCAGCAGATTGAGGAACCAAGCGCATGGCATATCTACGAGGGCCATAGGGAGCCGATTTGACATAACCTTGTCGTCACCGCCGGCCTCCCTGATGGCCTCCGTGTATGTCTGGATGAATTTCATGGGGTCTGCCGCGCCATCATATTGCGGCGTGATATGTCTCCAACGTATCTATAATTTTTGATTGTTCCATGCTATTATATTATCTGTTTTGGATGTTTAATGGGCTTTATTATACACTTTTATATTATTTTTGGGACTAACCTATTAACCGGAGGCCCAACCCAAATTGTTGTTTCAGTGTTTCGCAGAAAAGGAATATCAAACAGAGTCCAAACGGAATGAAACCTTCGGGAGAGTTATTTTTGGAATAAACACAATCCAGGAGACTTGGAATGGACGTCAAGAAAGAAACGAGGCGGCCACGAGGCAGGAGCGCGCGCCCAGGGGGGTAGGCGCGCCCCCACCCTCGTGGGCCCCATGTGGCTCCCCTGACCGACTCCTTCGCCTATATATATATCCATATACCCTGAAAACATCGAGGAGCACCATGAAACCCTATTTCCACCACCGCAACCTTCTCTACCCGTGAGATCCCATCTTGGGGCCTTTTTCGGTGCTCCGCCGGAGGGGAAATCGATCATGGAGGGCTTCTACATCAACGCCATATCCTCTCCGATGAAGTATGAGTAGTTTACCACAGACCTTCGAGTCCATAGTTATTAGCTAGATGGCTTCTTCTATCTCTTTGGATCTCAATACAAAGTTCTCCTCAATCTTCTTGGAGATCTATTCGATGTAATTCTTTTTGCGATGTGTTTGTCGAGATCCAATGAATTGTGGGTTTATGATAAAGATTATCTGTGAACAATATTTTAATCTCCTATGAATTCTTTTATGTATGATTTGTTATCTTTGCAAGTCTCTTCGAATTATCAGTTTGGTTTGGCCTACTAGATTGATCTTTCTTGCAATGGGAGAAGTGCTTAGCTTTGGGTTCAATCTT
The DNA here is from genome assembly GCF_018294505.1 of Triticum aestivum. NCBI lineage: Eukaryota > Viridiplantae > Streptophyta > Magnoliopsida > Poales > Poaceae > Triticum > Triticum aestivum. The sequence goes on from NC_057801.1 coordinate 385,388,484, forward strand.
GTGGTGTCCTTTCCCAGTGACAGCAGGGGCAGCAAGGCACGTATTGTATTGTTGCCATCGAGGATAAAAAGATGGGGTTTATATCATATTGCTTGATTTTATCCCTCTACATCATGTCATCTTGCCTAATGCGTTACTCTGTTCTTATGAACTTAATACTCTAGATGCATGCTGGATAGCGGTCGATGTGTGGAGTAATAGTAGTAGATGCAGAATCCTTTCGATCTACTTGTCGCGGACGTGATGCCAATATACATGATCATGCCTAGATATTCTCATAACTATGCGCTTTTCTATCAATTGCTCGACAGTAATTTGTTCACCCACCGTAATACTTATGCTATCTTGAGAGAAGCCACTAGTGAAACCTATGGCCCCCGGGTCTATTTTCCATCATAAAAGTTTCCGATCTATTTTATTTTGCAATCTTTACTTTCCAATCTATATCATAAAAATACCAAAAATATTTATCTTATTATTATCTCTATCAGGTCTCACTTTTGCAATTGGCCGTGAAGGGATTAACAACCCCTTTATCGCATTGGCTGCAAGGTTCTTATTTGTTTGTGTAGATACGAGGGATTTGCGTGTAGCCTCCTACTGGATTGATACCTTGGTTCTCAAAAACTGAGGGAAATACTTATGCTACTTTGCTGCATCACCCTTTCCTCTTCAAGGGAAAACCAACGCATGCTCAAGAGGTAGCACAGCGGGAACCCCGGCCTGAACTTCGGCGGCCATCGCACCCGCTGCAAGGCGGGGGCGAAGGCCCGGTGACCCGTGGCGCCCTCGAACGCGCCCGGCTGCCCTCTGAGTGGGACGACGGCCTCCATGGAAGTGAGACAGCAAGAGGGGTGGAAGGTGCGGTGGGAGAGGGAGAGATCTTTCGACACACCACTACCTGGTGCGCCAAATGTCGGATTCTGGGCTTCGCAGACCCAAGAAAGGTTTGAACTCTGGGTGTGTGCGAAGAACTCACCCTCTCTAGCCAGCCAAGTCGCTGCTCTCACGGCCTAGCTCGATGAACAAGAAGGGAAATGGACACGACAGTTTACCCAGGTTCGGGCCACCTTGCGATGTAAAACCCTACTCCTGCTTTGTAGTGGATTAGCCTCACGGGGGATGAGGATGAATTAGTACAGTGAAGAACGGCCTCGTAGGGTCTGCTCTGGGGGTGGATGAGAGCTCAAGGGATTCATCCTCCGGGGGTCCGATCCCTCCTATGGTGGTGGCTAGGCTATACTTATAGTGGCCTTGGTCCTCTTCCCCCAGAACTTAGGAGGGAAGGGATCCCATAGTGGCCAATTTTGAAGGGGAACAAGTAGTACATCTTATCCTAGCGAAAGGTGGTCTTCGCCTGCAAAGCTTTTCATCGTGACGTCGTGGTGGGCTCAACGATGACATCCGTCCTGCCATCCTGGCGGTCTTGGTCTTGTTGCACACAAACGGTAACCTTTGGTTGATTCCTTGGGACTCTGCGCCTGCCCTTGCCTTCTTAGCACCAAAGAGGAAACCTGCCACTATGCGCCCGCTGGCGCGTGCTGGCCTTGGTCGTCATGGCTGGTGGCACCTCAGCCTCATGAGGTGAGTGCTTGCATAGAAATCTCCGCTCTTCAGGAGGCCGCCTCTGGAGGCCACTCCTTCAGGAGGTCTTGGTGTCGTTCGCCTCGTGAGGGTCTTGACTTGTCGATGTTGAAGATGGGTTGTACCAGGCCGTCAGTGGAGCCACGCCATGGGCCACAGGCAGGCAAGTCTGGGTACCCTGGTTCCCAGGACGCCGACAGAATCATACCCTAACTTGGCGACGATCCTCTACGCCAGCAATGGCGGTGTTGATTGCCGTTGACGACGGCAGAGATGCACAAGAGACGACAACGATGATTCGGAGACCAAGGGGAAGCAACAATGGGGCGCAGGCGCGTGATGTTTGAAGAATTTTTCAACCGTACGGGCCCGCTGGAATATATACCCATGTGCTATCAATGGCACCGAGTGGAACGCATCGGTGGCACTGAGATGTGAAACTGCATGTAGTTACAGCAACTCGGTGGGACCAAGTCGGTCTAATCTATACCACCGAGATGGAAAACCTAGATCACTCTACTGCTTTCGGTGTGACCGAGTTTGAGTGAATTGGTCTGACTGAAATGTTGTAGAAGGTTTTGGAAGGCAGCCCTTGACGGATCGGTGGCTCTGAGTGCTCCTCACCCGGAGGGTTCGAAAAAGACTTGTTCAATTTTTGTGATATAGCATGAATAGAGTTTGAGACAATAAGAGCATAGATAGCTAGAGACAGTTCTTAGGCATTCTTGTCCATCCATTTGGTCAACAGAAACCAAGACAATCAAAACAACAAATGGATGTCCTTGAATGGAGAAAATATGCAATCAACATGCTCACACAATAAGATGGCAAATGAAACATGTGTCAAAGCATGCACAAACAATTCTAGCATCTATCAAGCAATTGGAGATGACTAGGTCATCTATATATATGAGTATATTGACTTAGGAGTCAAATGAGAACATTTGATCATAGGTCATACTCATAGTTTAAGGACAAGTGGGGTTGCCACTTTTACATTAAGCATTAATGTGTTCACGCCATTAGAGTTTCTTTAGCTCAATTTTTAGAGAAAGCCCCCCCTAGATGTGATATCCCCCCTAAGAGGGATGAACTAACCTTGCATTTTGTCGATGATGACTTCATGTAGATAGTGAAGGTGTGGATGCTCAATGTTGATGTAGATCATTTGGACCAATCCTTTGAGTGTTGCACTTTCAATACCTACATGGGTTAGTACCACAAGGAACATACAAGGATATCCATAGACATAGAGTGAATTGCACATATGATGATGTCCATAGAAGCATTTGGTTTCCTTGTCCCTTGACTTACCAACAAGAGGGTTTGTGACTCCATGAACTTGTGCAAGATATGAAAATTTATTGCACAAGTCCTTGCCATTATGAATATGAGTGAAGTATGTTGGCGGAGTCACCCTCAAGAACACTCTAGTTCTTCTTCCTTGGAGCCCACATCAACTTGATGGGAATCCTTGAAGTTGTAGTTGTACTTGATTAAGTAGAGCTTGGCGTAGTCTTGGGAACCCACTTGACCATGGCCTTAGGAGCTTCTTCAAATGAGTCAATCTCTTGTTGAAGCTTGTCCTTGCCTTTTAGCTTGTGGTCTTGTGGTGGAAGATCATCTTGAGATTGTGTTCCCTCAAAAGAAGTGGGGTCATACTTCTCTTGTTGAGGAACAAACTTCATCTTGCGGTATTGATCTTCTTCCCATTAAAATCCATTGGCATTGAACTTTCGTTCAAAAACAATACCTTGATTCTTCCGAATAAGCTATTTTCTTGCTCTAGTTTAACTTGTCTAAGAGAATCATTAGTGGAATCAAGAGAACTACTAGAATCAACAACACAGGATTTAGCATGGTTATTGTTACTACTAGTAGAAGAATCTTTCTTGCCCTTGTTGCTAGATTTTAGTTGTGGCATATAAGTAGACAAGAGGAGACGTTTGGCAATGTAAGAAGAACTCTTCTTTCGAAGATCATCATTCATAGCTTTTAGGAACTCATGCTCTTGCTCTAAATTTAGCTTCTCAAAGTGTAGCTTCACATGAGTCCTTAGAAGCTCTCTATGATCCTCTTGAGTTCTTTCATGTGCTAACTTAAGAGTGTTTAGTTCTTGTTAGATGCTCAATCTCCTTCTTATCATTGTCTGTCGTGGTAGAACACGATCACCTATGGGGCCATCAGCTCCTTGTGGTTCGGCAAGGGGGAAGGGCACATTGCACAAAGAACAGAAGCCATGGGACAGCACGACAGTGGTGATGCTGGTGGTTTTTACCCAGGTTTGGGTCACTGAGAAGCATAAAACCATACTCCTGCTTTGGTGGATTGATGGGAGGACCGCGGTGGGCATGCAGTGCTCAAGCCCGGTACGGTTGGCTTGGGGAGAGCAGCTACGCACGTATGAGTGTACAAGGGTCTGAATCCTTTTCTAGGTTGCCTTGGCCCTCCTTTTATAGGCTAAGGGGTTACCACAGTGGCAAAACTATCATTATCTACTGATTACATAGCCAACAGTGCTACCATACCTAACTCTGGCAGTAAGGACAAAGCACAATAAATGCACTGCTAGGTGTCACGCTGAGGATGCAGCCCGGCAAGCCCGCCCCGCTGCTTAACCATCTTCTTCTTGTCTGCTTGACACGCTTCTGGACGGGTATCATATAGGGGGAATCTCCCTTCCAAATGGCTGCCACGTGCCAAATGATAGCCAGTTAATCACTTGGGGGCTCGACAGCACACTGATAAGTGACTTACATCGCTGTGCGGTGGAGCAGTGTAGTCTTGGCGGGGAGATTCGCCCTTGGCGGCCCCGGCAAGCCAGCCAAGGAAATCTTGGGACTTGTTCTTGGTGAGGCCTCGACCTGACCGGGCTCGCCTTCCCGGTAAGGGAGATCTTTTCTTAGTGACATCTTGTTTCCTTGGCTTGCCTTGGTCTTCTAGATCCGCTCCTTGATCCCTCAAAGAGCTATCTCTCTATCTTGGAAGTTTGACTTGGATGCTTGGCGCTGCCAGCGGCGGAGGCCTATTGTCCGAGCACAAGTTAGGGGAAACATACTCCCCTGTTCTTGTACCCCGACTGAAGCCCCCGAGCCTGAGCCATACGTGTCACTGGGCACGTTGGGTTAGGGCCCAAACAGTGCGCGGACATGTGTTGAGGAAGTGTTGCGTGTGCAGTGGTTTGTTATGATGACTAGTCAAGTCAACGTCCATTTCGCGTAATTACCACAGGTTGTGGGGTCGTGGGACTGTAGCAGTTAATGTAAAACGGCAACTTCCTGAGAGGAAGCAACAAAGAGCCACCCCCCATGTTCATTCCCCATAAATTAGAAAACGCAAAGGGGCACTACTCATTCGCACCCGTTTCATCCTCCATCATCTTCCTCCTCAAGCCAAATGACCGCCTCTGCACCCACACTTGACTCCAACGCCTAGTCCAGTACTCCACCCTGTCCACAACCTTGAAGGATGGGAAAGAAAGCCACCGCGGGCGACCACCGCAAAGGAAGTTGCGGTGGAGGGGAAGAATAAGAAAGCTGCGGAGTTGGACAGGAAACAACAAGAAGATGTGGTCTTCTTTCCGTTGAGTTTGGAGAGAAATGCCTTGGTCGTAAGGTACACGTACATGTGGGGGAGGGAAGTCCCAAAGGGGCATCACGCGCCCGCTGTCTTGCCGGAGGGGAAAGAGGACCCGCCAAATTCGTACCGCTTTTTCTGTGCATACTTTCTCTGTGGCCTCAGCCCGCCTTTCTCAGATTTCTTCGAGGCAATGATGGTGGTGTACGGATTCCATCTCTTGGATTTCACGCCAAATGCAATGGCGTGCATGGCGATTTTTGCCCACCTGTGCGAGAACTTCGTCGAAGTTGCCCCCAATGTGGATGTATTTAGGCACTTCTTCATCCCATGGGTCGAAGACAAGACTCACTGCTCAGGGAACATAAGTTGGATCACCCGGGGCAAGAGGGATTTTTTGGATTACCTCCCTGGTCAGTAGCGTGGCAGATGAGAAGAATGGAGGGCGGATTGGTGTTGGATTCAAGAAGCAGATGCCCCCGAGTACTGCCGGGCACGGTCGGAGAGCGCCGTGCGCGGCAGCGACTGGGGGAAGCCAAGCCTTGTTGACAACAGGCTTTGCCTAGCGTTGAACAGGATCGCCCGCCTCAAAGCTGCCGGGCTAACCATCGAACAGGTGGGGGATGATTTCCTCCAGCGTCGCATCATGCCGCTGCAGAAATGGGATAGGTTCGCCTGGCGGTATGGAAATGATGAGGATAGGATGCGCCTATACCTAGGCCTTACCAACAATTTACCGGTTTATGGCCATGGCTGGTTGTGCGAACAACTGTTCAGCAGCCTCGGGCCGTTCAAATTGCCGACAAGGGTCGTCACGCTGAATATCAACTCTGCCCTGGACCAGATATTAAAGTGGATGACTGACTGCAATGCTTATGGAGTCGAGGCAAACTGGTAGCTCCCCGAGCTAGATGCAGAGATTGAGTGGGTTCCCAACCTGGAAGAAAGGGATTCTAGGGTGGAGGGCAACATGTTCAAGCACACCTACATGGTAGAAGCAGAGTTTATCAAGAGGCGGATTGAGGAGGACAAGGCACTTTGAGCTGCCGGAAAGGCAAGGCCTGGAGGGGAGGAGGAGGAAGAAGAGGAGGAGCACTACAAAAAAAGACACATGTGTGACATTTTGGGCCAAACGGATTTTTTTCCTGTCATACTTATGACACTTCTATGACGATAATTGTGACAAAACCCGGTATCATCATAGATGTGGTGGGCTCCTACTTCTATGAAAAAAAATCATGACAAAAATGGGCTTTTCATCCAGGGCGGGCCAGAGACGCAGCTGCATGACATTCTTTGGGCCATTCATGACAGAAAAAACCGTGGTAGAAGCGAGGGCGAGGAAAATATCGGTGAGTTCCCGGTTACGGTGGGTGGTCGGGGGCCAAGCGATGCGCGTTTCTCTCATACACGTACGCGCGTGTGTGTGAGGTGTTGGCTCTAACTGAACCCGAGTGAGGCGTTGGGCTCTAATTGAACCCGAGCGATTGCACTGCAGGCTACACGTTACTGAACCCTCGATCGATTGATGGCTGTTAACTAAACCCAATCGAGCGATTCCTTCGCTACTGCTGCTAACTGAAGCCGATCGATGCTGCCTCTAGATGAACAGTGAGCGTTGCGGGGGGGGGGGGGGGGGTGAACAGTGAGCGGTGGGGGTGGATGAATAGGACCCCGTGGCGTTGCCTCTGGATGAACAGGACCCCGATCGATCGAGCCGGTTGAGGCTGGATGAACAGGACCCCGTGGAGGGCTGGATGAACAGGACGACCCCGTGGAGGGCTGGATGAACACTAGACGGTGGAGGGGTGGATGAACAGTAGCCGTGGAGGGGTGGTTGAACAGGAGACCATGGAGAGGGGTGGTTGAACAGTAGCCGGTGGAGTAGCGCGCGGTGGAGGCTTGATGAACAGGAGCTCATGGATGAACAGTCGCAGGTGGAGGCTGGAGGAGGTTGACGGTGGATGAACAGTAGCCCGTGGAGGCTAGAGGAGGTCGATGGTGGAGATGAACAGTATCCCGTGGAGTCTCGTTTTGCGGTACGCCACACCCCTCCCGATGAACAGGACCCCCGTTGTAGGATCGAAAGTATGTCTAGAGGGGGGTGATTAGACTACTTGACCAAATAAAAACTTATCCTTTTCCCAATTTTAGTCTTTGGCAGATTTTAGCACAAGTCAAGCAATCTCAACACAATTCAAGCAAGCATGCAAAGAGTATATGAGCAGCAGAAAGTAAAGCATGTGTAGGACCTTGAAGTATGTCTAGAGGGGGGTGATTAGACTACTTGACCAATTAAAAACTTAACCTTTTCCCAATTTTAGAGTTTGGCAGATTTTAGCGATCTTTGGACAAGTCAAGCAATCTTCACACAATTCAAGCAAGCATGCAAAGAGTATATGAGCAGCGGAAATTAAAGCATGCAACTTGCAAGAATGTAAAGGGAAGGGTTTGCAGGATTCAACACAATTGGAGACACGGATGTTTTTGTCGTGGTTCCGATAGGTGGTGCTATCGTATATCCACATTGATGGAGACTTCAACCCACGAAGGGTAACGGTTGTGCGAGTCCACGGAGGGCTCCACCCACGAAGGGTCCACGAAGAAGCAACCTTGTCTATCCCACCATGGCCGTTGCCCACGAAGGACTTGCCTCACTAGAGGTAGATCTTCACGAAGTAGGCGATCTCCTTGCCCTTACAAACTCCTTGGTTCAACTCCACAATCTTGTCGGAGGCTCCCAAGTGACACCTAGCCAATCTAGGAGACACCACTCTCCAAGAAGTAACAAATGGTGCATTGATGATGAACTCCTTGCTCTTGTGCTTCAAATGATAGTCTCCCCAACACTCAACTCTCTCTCATAGGATTGGATCTGGTGGAAATAAGATTTGAGTGAAAAGCAACTTGGGGAAGGCTAGAGATCAAGATTCATATGGTAGGAATGGAATATCTTGGCCTCAACACATGAGTAGGTAGTTCTCTCTCAGAAAATGTAGGTTGGAAGTGTAGGTTTGTTCTGATGGCTCTCTCCACGAATGAAGAGGAGGTGGAGGGGTATATATAGCCTCCACACAAAATCTAACCATTACACACAATTTACCAAAGTCGATGGGACCGAATCAACAAACTCGGTCGAACCGATTTAGTAAACCTAGTGACCGTTAGGATTTTTGGTGGAACCGACATGCAACTCGGTGAGACCGATATGGTTAGGGTTAGGGCATAACGTAATCTCGGTGAGACCGATTACACAAACTCGGTGAGACCGATTTTGGTAATTAGCTAACCAAAGAGTTGGTCAGGTAAACTCGGTGGGACCGATTCGCTCATCTCGGTTGGACCGAAACATTACGAAGGGGAAACAGAGAGTTTACATTGCAATCTCGGTGGGACCGATCGCTCACTTCGGTTAGACCGAAACATTACGAAGGGAAACAGAGAGATTACTGTCAGCGTTCTGGGAACGGGGGTCCCCAGACTTGCCTGCCTGTGGCCTGCGGCGTGGCTCAAAGGAGGCCCAGCACAACCCATCTTCATCAACACAAGCTCAAGACCCTCGCGAGGGGACAAGCCTCGCGGGGCGGACGACAAGGAGCATCCTCAGGCACGGCCTCGTCAGGCTGGCTCGTGAGGAGGCGGAGAGTTCAAGGCGGGGTACCTCGCGAGGTGCCCATGAGGCAAGCCATGACGACCAAGGGCGCCAGTCGGGCGCCAGCCCGCGCAGTGTCCTCCTTTCCTCTTTGGTGCAAAGGGAGCAAGCGCAGGCGAGAGCATCAAGCAAAGGCGTCCATTACGGTGCAACAAGACCAAGACCAGCCCAACGACAGGAAGGAAGTCATTGTCGAGCCCAAGCCGGTGTCACCACCAGAGCCTTTGCCAGGCGAGGGCCAACTTTAGTCAGGATAAGTGTACCCGCTGTTCCCCTTCAAAATGGCCAATTGTTGGCGCCCTTCCTGCTCAATATTTGGGAAGAGGCCCAGGGCCTTTGCCTATAAATAGGACTAGCCACCCCCAGGGCAGGGCATCCCAACCTTGATCCAAAATCGGGACCTGACCTAGCAATCGGGATCCTCACCAAGAAACCAGTAGATAGAGCGATTGAACTCCTCCCAGCAGTTCGTCGCACCAGCCAAGAACAGACCCTCGCGAGGCTGTTCTGCCTTGTATTGTTCATCATCAAGCCCAAGAGGCAATCCACCACACCACACACTGGAGTAGGGTATTACACCACAATGGTGGCCTGAACCAGTATAAATCTTGTGTCTCTTGTGCTGTTCAGTTTGGTGGTTTAGGTCCTAGCGATTCGGCGAGGAGCGAGCCGGTAGAGGGTTGAATCTCCGTGCGCACCCCAGTGTTCGAACTTTAAGGGTCTACCGGAACCCGAAATCCGACATTTGGCACGCCAGGTAGGGGGTGCGCTGGAATTTGCCTTCCTTCGTCTCGTTCTTCCCCGACCACCACATCCATGTCTGACGCTCGTCGGGCTCGCCCCGAGCGCCGAGCCGCCCTCGCTTCCCATGTTGCCCAGACGGCTCCCGTTGGCGGGCGCCCTCGTCGTTCCCCGTCACCTGCCGTCAACACCGCCACCGGCCCGGCGGGGAACGAACAGAAAGCATCGTCCCAGCATCCATCCATGAGGCGGGACGGCCGCACTGCCACGCCCTCGCTCACCCCCGCTGGTTCTTTGTCACGCGCGCTCCGCGCGGCCATGGAGGCCCGAGCTGCGCTCATCGTGGCAAACGAGCTCCTGCGCTACCGCCCCATCGATGACGTGTACGGAAAATGGCTCGACCGAGTCGCCGAGCTCGTCCGCGCCGTCCTTCTCGCTGCACCGCACCCCGCCCTGCGCGGGCAATGAAGCTCCGGGGGCGCCTCAGCCGCCTCCTCCTCAAGAATGTGCCCTGGCCCCAAGGCGCGCGGCCCCTAGGCGGAACCCGCTCCGTCAGGCGCCAGCGCGGCAAGAGCAGAGCTGCCAAGAAGTCCCTCGCCCTCGAGAAGCCGCCCGAGCGCTCCCTGCTCCAGCACGTCAAGACCCTGCGCTGCCCCCAGCCGCGGCGCATGGGGACCCGCAAGACCAAGCTCTCCGTCGCCCAAGGCCCCCTGTGGCCAGGGCGGGCTGCCGCGCCTTCACCTCCGAGCTGCGCAGCGTCGCGTGGCCCGGCAAGTTCAAGCCAGACCTGCCTCCTCGCTACGACAACACGGCTGACCCTGCAGAGTTCCTCCAACTCTACGAGTTGGGCATCGAGGCTGTCAACAAAGACGAAAAGGTCATGGCGAACTGGTTTCCCATGGCGCTCAAGGACGGAGCCCGCACCTGGCTCCTGAATCTGGCCCCAGGCACGATCTCCTCCTGGGGCGAGATGCGCACCCGCTTCATCGCCAACTTCTAGGGTACTCGCGACCGGCCACCCGCCGTGAGCGACATGTGCCATATCAAGCAGCAACCAGGGGAAACCCTGCAGAAGTACATCCAGCGCTTCAACAACGCGCGCCTCAAGATCCCCAGGGTGACGGAGGAGGCCTTCATCTCAGCCTTCTCCGACGGTGTGCGCGATGTCAAGATGAAGGAGGAGCTGGCGATGCATGAAGACCTGTGCACCTCCTTGGAGCTGTTCAACTTGGCGACCAAGTGCGCCAGGCCTGAGGAGGGGCGCCTCTCCCTCCTCGAGCTGCCTGCCGCGGACCCCGAAGAGAAGAAGCCCAAGGCCAAGGACGTGAAGCGCAAGGGAGCTGCCGTACTCGCGGCCGAGCCAGACACCAAGCGGGGCAGAGATCAGCCCGAATCCTCCAAGGGCAGTCGGTACTGCGTGTACCACGACCTCCACACCCACAACACCAATGAATGCCAAGAGCTCCGGGCCGTGCGTGAAGGAAGGGTCGGTAGACGTCCCGACCGCAGTGACCGGGGCTACGGCCGAGGAGGAGGAAGGAATGCAGGATGTTGGGAAGACCGCGGCCCGCGCCAAGGGTGGCGCGACCAACCTCGCGAGGATCGCTGGCAGGACCCGCCTCGCGAGGGAGGCTGGAGGGATCAGCCTCGCGAGGATCGCCCGCAAGGGAACGCAGGCCTCCCTCCGCTGCCGCGGCAGCCAAGGAGAAATGAAGACCGTCATCAGGACAAGGGGGCTGGGGGCTTCCAGGAACCTCGCGCAATCGCCTGCATCCTGGGTGGAGCTCAAGCCCCAGCCTCTCAGTGCATCTTCAAGCAGTTCGCCCGCGAAGTGAATGCAGTCCTCCCCAAGCTCGAGGCCACGCGCCCTCTCAGGTGGTTGGCATGCGCCATCACGTTCAGCTCAGCGGATCAACTCAAGTGCACGGCCACAGCCGGAGTCCTCCCGATGCTTTGTTCCCCAATCATCAGCAACGTGCTAGTCACCAAGACCCTCATCGACGGCGGGGCAGGGCTCAACGTCCTGTCCGTGGAAACGTTCAACAATCTTCAAGTGCCCTACAGTCAGCTTCAGCCAACCAAGCACTTCTCCAGAGTCACCGACGGCTCCACGGTCCCGATAGGGCAGGTCCGCCTTCCTGTCACCTTCGGGGCACGCGACAACTACCGCACCGAGCTCATCGACTTCGACGTCACCCACATTTGCCTGTCGTACAACACCATCCTTGGGTACCCGGCGCTGGCCAAGTTCATGGCCATAACCCACCATGACTACAACGTCCTCAAGATGCCAAGAAGCGCCGGGGTCATCACGGTGCCCTGCGAAGAGAGAGACGCAGTGTGCTCCCTGGAGCGAGCCTTCTAGGCCGCATCGCTGGAAGACCCAGACCGCGGTAGCAGGAGGCCTCCCGAGGCCACCCCCAAGAAGAAGAAGACGTCATCCGGCCCGGCCCCTCAGGAGGCAGGCCCCTCAGGGCCCGCGCCTGCTCAGGGGGAGCCTCCCCCATCGCATAGGGAAGCGCGCCCGGCGCCCTCCTTAGGCAGGGGTCGGGTGATCTCCCCTGGAGGGCCGCCGACCTCGCCAAGGTCACGAGGGAGGTGCTTGGGCACCATGTGGAGGCGTGCTTCGAAGCGCGTTTCCATTAGGAAGGAGCAAGGCAAGGAGGGCCAAACCCTCAGGAGTTCGTCAGCAACGCCATTCAGGGGTTACAGGAGTCAAGGGTCATGAGAGGCAGCCGCCGCCTACCCGCCGTGGCCCCCCATCCAGGCGGGGGTGGTGGGCTGCGCGTCTGCATCAACATACCGGGGCTCAACCGAGCCACGTCTCAAGAGCGCCTCTGGCCCTCGCGAGTGGGACATTGCGAGGGTCCGCACCACAGCTACGTGCGCATGCCTTACGGCTTGCCGAGCATGGCTGTTGCGCACCAGCGTCTCATGAGGGCCATCCTGGAGGCTCAAGAGGTCAGGCGTGCCGCAGCCCTGGCGGAGATGGAGATGGCCCGCGAGGAGCCGCCAGCGCCTTCGGAGCCTCCTGAGGCCCCTGGGCCTGGGGGCTTGTGAGGATAGGCTCCCGCAGCCCACCGGGTCTGCTACACCAACACCCCTTCGTCCCCAACATCGTCAGGTGACATCTTTTAAGTTCAATTTCTGGCTGGGAGCACCCTCAGGGCCGCATTATTCCCAGGCCGCGTGGGTCCGTCCCTGCGGCATGTATCCCTTTTATTTCTTGTCCTTAGCTTACCTTATTGGGGGCGCCCCTCGGCCTGCATCATCCCCAAGCCGCTCGGGCCTGTCCCAGCGGCATGTATCCTTCTTGCGTTTATCTTAGGGCTATGCTTTCGATCCACCATGCTTGTTACTTGGTGCCTTTTTCTCCTGGGTGTCGGAATCTTGGGCATCAAAGGGGGGTGCCTGAGCATCGCAACTCAGGGCTCCTACCGGCTCTCCGGCCCTCACCCTCTAGTCTTGTCCATGGCATCGCGACCTGGCATGCCAGCGACGGCTGAGACCAGCCCGAGAGCCGGGACCCGAGGACGTAGAGTTTCGTCATCTAACCTAGCTTGCACGTTAAAGAGGGGGTGCTTGAGCATCGCAGCTCAGGGCTCCTACCGGCTCTCCGGCCCTCACCCTCTCGTCTTGTCCATGGCATCGCGACCTGGCATGCCAGCGACGGCTGAGACCAGCCCGAGAGCCGGGACCCGAAGACGTAGAGCACCGGCATCTGGCCAAATTTGCAGGAACACACTCGAAGATGAGGCCCAGAGCCAGGCGCAACCCGCCTTGAGGTAGGGCCCCGTGAGTCCCGTGCTGGCTCACGGGTACCCCAATACGCCTCGCAAGGCCTTTCACGCCCCTCCACAGCAACTAACGGCTGACTATCGATTGTTGCGGCAAACCCTCGTTCCTTCTGTGATGAGCCTGCAGGGTCCCTCCAAGGAGCGTCGCCAAGCAACCTCACGTCGGCCAAGGCTAGCACCGCACCAGGAAGTGTTTTTCTGACCCTCGAGATAAGTCACTTTCCAGAAGCATTGATTATCGCAGCACCGCCCCCGCACCAAGTGCAATCCCGTGTTAGCAACGTCGCTCTCCTTTCTCACCGAATGATGGCTGCTTGAGCGCTAAGGGGGACCTCCTGAGCATCGCGACTCACGGGCTCTTACCGGACCTCGGGCCGCTCACCTCCTGGCCTTGACCACGACATCGCAACCTGGCATACCAGCGATGGCTGAAGCCGCCTTAGGACTGGGACCTGTCGGCGCAGAGCACCAAGCCCTTGCGAGGTCTGAAAGGAGGAAACTAAGCTAAAACGGAATAAGCATCTCGCACCGCTTCACAATAAGGATCATATTGACAGAGGGAGCTACAAACATCTTACAAGCCCCCGTGGGGTATATTCTTGGCTCCCCGCAGGAACAAAAGGCTAAGGAGTCCTAACTACAGGGGGCATCGCGGCAGACGCCATCATCAATAGTGGGCCGCCCAGCACCGACGCCAACCCCATCCAGATCAGAGGCGGCAACGGCCTGACAAGCCTGCCCTACTCCCGGAACGGCACAAGCTCGGGGGCTCGTAGCTGTCGTCGCTCGTCTCCGGAGTCACGAAGAGCTCAGCGGAGTCACTCGATCCTCCGGCGCCTCCGTCGCCTGAGGAGCGGCCAAGGGAGCGGTCGGCCGGCCTCTGTCTCGTCGCAGCAGGGTCCCGACCGCCTCTCCCGGGGCAGCACTCCAGCCGGCGTCCCTCCGCATCGAAGACCTTGAAGGACATCACCAAAGCACCGTCATACTCCAGATGGATCGTGAGGGTGCCCCTCGTCCTGCAGACCCGGGCGACCTCGCCCCAGCCTCGAGTCATGAAGACCTCGCCCGGGGCAACAACCGCGACCTCTGCCCCGGTCGCAAGGGTGCCGCAGCCGGCGTGCTGCAGCCAAAGCCCGAGGGGTTCCCCCCGCCGGATGATGGAGGCAAAGAAAGAGGGAAGACGAATCCAAGACCTAGGAGGCATGGCGGCGTGAAGCATGAACTCTCGGCAGGAGCCCTCGGTGTGAACTCCAGGGGGGAAGACGCACACCTTCGTGACCCGCCGGTGCCGTCAGCGGCGTTGCTCGTGGCGTTCGGCGTCGACTCCTTCAGAGCCGCCGATGTGCGCGTACAAGGGAAGAGGGAACCCTGGTGGTGTCCGCTCACACCAGGGTCTTGACGCTTCCTGGCGAGTGCCCTCGCCCTGACACCAGAGGGCAGGCCGCTTCTTCGGGGGAAGCGGGTCAGGATCCTCTTGGGGAGCTTTTCCCTTCTCTTCCGCGGAGAACCGCCGGATCGGAGCCATTGCAGCAAGACGGAGCAAGGCCCAGGAAGGAGGAGAAGCAGAGGGATAGACCAGAAGGGCGCACGCCGTTCCGTACTTATAGCCAGCGAAGGCCAACCATCGACCTCCATGATCACAGGTAATCATGACCCTCTTTGCATGCAGGGACTTGTCGAATCCGTGCGGTTACCAAGGCACCGTGGGGAAGCAGAGGCGCCTACGTCCAATCAACCGCCACGTGGCGCCCAAGGCCGCAGGCTGTTAGGGCCTGCGACGCTTCGCACTTGCCCTTTCGCCTCTCTGCTCGGCCTAGTTCGGGTGCGCCGTGGGCCCGGGGGCTACTGTCGGCGTTTTGGGAACGGGGGTCCCCAGACTTGCCTGCCTACGGCCTGCGGCGTGGCTCAAAGGAGGCCCAGCACAGCCCATCTTCATCAACACAAGCTCAAGACCCTCGCGAGGGGCCAAACCTCGCTGGGGCGGACGACAAGGAGCATCCTCAGGCATGGCCTCGTCAGGCTGGCTCGTGAGGAGGCGGAGAGTTAAAGGCGGGGTACCTCGCGAGGTGCCCATGACGCAAGCCATGACGACCAAGGGCGCCAGTCGGGCGCCAGCCCGCGCAGTGTCCTCCTTTCCTCTTTGGTGCAAAGGGCGCAAGCGCAGGCGAGAGCATCAAGCAAAGGCATCCATTTCGGTGCAACAAGACCAAGACCAGCCCAACGGCAGGAAGGAAGTCATTGTGGAGCCCAAGCCGGCGTCACCACCAGAGCCTTTGCCAGGCGAGGACCACTTTAGTCAGGATAAGTGTACCCGCTGTCCCCCTTCAAAATGGCCAATTGTTGGCGCCCTTCCCGCTCAATATTTGGGAAGAGGCCCAGGGCCTTTGCCTATAAATAGGACTAGCCACCCCCAGGGCAGGGCATCCCAACCTTGATCCAAAATCGGGACCTGACCTAGCAATCGGGATCCTCACCAAGAAACCAGTAGATAGAGCGATTGAACTCCTCCTAGCAGTTCGTCGCACCAGGCAAGAACAGACCCTCGCGAGGCTGTTCTGCCTTGTATTGTTCATCATCAAGCCCAAGAGGCAATCCACCACACCACACACTGGAGTAGGGTATTACACCACAATGGTGGCCTGAACCAGTATAAATCTTGTGTCTCTTGTGCTTTTCAGTTTGGTGGTTTAGGTCCTAGCGATTCGGCAAGGAGCGAGCCGGTAGAGGGTTGAATCTCCGCATGCACCCCAGTGTTCGAACCTTAAGGGTCTACCGGAACCCGAAATCCGACAATTACAATCCCATCTCGGTGAGACCGAGATCCCTATCGGTAAGACCGATTTGCCTAGGGTTTGTGGCAGTGGCTATGACATTTGAACTCGGTGGCGCCGGATAGAAAGAATCGGTGGGGCCGAGTTTGACTTTGGGTTTCGGTCATATGTGGATGTGAGAAAGTAGTTGAGGGTTTTTGGAGCATATCACTAAGCACTTGAAGCAAGAGGCTCATTAAACAACACCTCATCCCTTCTTGATAGTATTGACTTTTCCTATAGACTCAATGTGATCTTGAATCACTAAAATTTAAAATGTAGAGTCTTGAGCTTTTGGAGCTTGAGCCAATCCTTTGTCCTTAATATTTTGAGGGATCCACTTTCATCATCCATGCCATGCCATTCATTGAGCTTTCCTAAAATATTTGTCTTGGAATAGCATTAGCTTAATGAGCTATATGTTGTTATGAATTACCAAAACCACCTAGGGATAGTTGCACTTTCAATCTCCCCGTTTTTGGTAATTGATGACAACATATAGATCAAAGCTTCGACAAATGATAATAAGATTGAGAAACATCGTCGCTTTGAGAAGTATGTGATAAGCAAGAGCTCCCCCTAAATTTGTGCATAGTTTAAGATTTGCTTTGGACTGCAAATGCACAAGGAATTAGGCTCATGGGTTACTCTTCCATGTCACATACATCTTGGTGGAGCACTCAAAATAATAAAGATTGAATACATGCACTCATCACCAAGCAAAGTGAATGATCATATAAGGATAAGTAAGATAATATCATCTAACAAGCATAAGTGTAGCTTATGATCAAACACATGATCATCAATGTCTCACAGATAATAGCATAGTATCTCAAGCAATCAAAAGCAAACAAAGTTTGACCACCAAAGCAAGAGAGAACAAAAAGCAACACTCTCTCTCTCGAAGCCTATGATCTATACATTTTTCTCCCCCTTTGGCAACAAGTTACCAAAAAGTTCATAGAAAATGCATAGTACTAGATCGTCTCTCAGGCTTGATCTTCAGGTGGTGGTGTAGAGATGGCTCCTTGGACGAAGGCTTCAGTTGATGTGGATGGAGCTGGAGGTGTAGGTGCTAGAGCTGGTTGCACTGGAGCTGTAGGAGCTGTAGCTGGTGCAGATGAAGTGGCTCTGGTGTCTGTCACAGGCACTGCAGCTGATCTCTAAGCTCTAGGCACTCTGGCAAATGCATCAGTGGTTGTCTTGCCCTTCCTCTCCTGCATGTCATCCTGTAGCTGCTCCATAACTGACTGAATCTCAGTTACTTTGACATCTAAATCATAGAATTTTTGTTCCATGATTCTTTCCAGGCTCTCCTGGTTTTGAGTTAGGGTGGCCAACCCCTTCTCAATCCTCAGAGTCGATGCTATCAAGTAACCAAGCTGCTCCTGCTTGTTCTTCAAAAAGTACTCAGATGCCTCCTCTTGAGTTGGCATCTTGGCAGCCTTCTCTTTCTTTGCTTTCTCCTTCTTCTCTTGAGCTTGTACTGATGATGGTTCATTCTCATTCATCACAACTTGATTGTCCTCAAATTCTGGATAGATAGCAAAATGTTCCTTGTCCAGCAAGTATGTGTCTGTGCCCATCTTTGAGTTAATCAACTCCTGAATTTGTGGGGCATATCCACAACTTCTCTTTTGGTCTGCTGCTGTCCTCTTGATAGTCTCAACCATGAGGCTCATGATCTTGAATTTCTATGGCACATCAAACAAGTGTAGCAAGTTTATAGCATGGCCTCTTATCATGTTGTGGTCACCTGACTTGGGCAATAGAGTATGCCTTAGGATCCAGTTGATCGTTGGCAGCCCTGACAGAAGAAAATGGACTGACCCAAACTTATGTGTCTCAACTGCAGCATCTGGGATCTCCTTGTACATATGAGCCATGGTATTGTGATCCATCTTCTTCTTGGCATAGACATCCAAGTCATCTTCACTCTCCTTTGGTGCATTGATCAGATTGGCCCATTCCTCAATGGTTGATTGGTACCTTGTACCTTCAGACATCCAAACTATCCTGCCATCTGGATAGAAATGTGTTGTGGAGTAGAATTGCATAATGAGCTCATCATTCCACTTTGTGAGCTTCTGCCCAACAAAGTTTGCAACTCCACAAGCAATGAAACTGTCTTGCTCTCCAGGATAGTGTTCTTCATTCTCCTTCATGTAGGTCCAGTCGACCCACCTCATATCACACACTATGGGCTTCTTGTCCAACAACACTGTCTCATAGAAATCATGCTGTTCCTTTGTGTGGAACCTGTAGTCAACAACAATCCTTCTCCTGATAGCATAGGGATCATACAACCTCCACTGTCTGAGTCCTGCATCCTTTCTTAGCTCATGTTCTCAGCCACAGGATGAGCATCATTCTGGTCTGGAATCTTTGGCTTCAGCTTTCTCAAGACTTGTCCTTCATCATCTTCCTCAGCAGCAACTTCAGGCACTGGGGCCTTGTTCTTCTCAGCAGCTGGTATACTCCTGCTATTCCTCTTGGGTGCATTCTTGGGCTTGGGGGTAGCTTTGGGTGCTTCTTTGGGCTTTGATGATGCAGCCCCTGACTTAATAGCATCACCCATCAGCTTTTGTGCCCTGGGTGCTGGTGCAACAACCTCTTCTTCCTCTTCCTCATCAGAAGAATGCCTCTCAAATTCTGCCATGGGATCAACTTTCTTGCACCATCTTCCTCTCTTTCTCTCCTTCTTCTGCCCTTCTGCAGCAGCCTCTTTGGGTTGAGATTTCAAAGGAACTTGAGTAGAAGCTCTGGCTTTAGACATAGGAGTTCTCTTTGCTGGCACTTTGATCTTCATTCCAGGCTTAATGGATGCAGCTGTGACAAACTCCTTTTTGAGCACCTTCTTCTTGGAAGTGGCCTCATCTTCAGCAGCCACATGGTCCTCATCCTCAGATTCTGAGGTTCTTTTCTTCCTTGTCCTGGTGGCAGCCTTAGGCAGATTGCTTGGGGTGCTCCTGCTGCCATCATCTGAAGTGCTAGAGGGACTAGTGCCCTCACTCATGTGAATCTGCTCTTCTTCCCTGTTCCGACTATCACTTTGGTCTGACATGCTGAAAACACTTACTGCTGACCCTGTGAATAGTTATAGATGAGATAGAGTGGATGAGCATCACAAAATGCAGAGATTTTTGCAAAAGAATGATTCAAAAACTTAGTTTTAGTTTTCCACAGAAAGCATTTCAGATCAACCGATTTTCAAACTCGGTGATACCGAAGCAGTTTTGGAACCTAAACCAGTGAACTCGGTCAAACCGAGTCACAGTTCGGTGGCACCGAGACTGCTAGGGTTTCACAAAGTTCTAAAATCGGTCACACCGATTAGCAATTCTCGGTCAGACCGAGAGTTACTAGTGCAATGGCGTTAGCCGAATCGGTGGGACCGAGTTTTTCAACTCGGTGGGTCCGAGATGGTTTTGGCGGAAACCTAACCCTAAAATTTCAAATTGCATCTATTCTAAGGATTGTTTTGACTGGATAGAGGTGTTTCAATCGTGGCAAGAATCATAATGAACACAATGTGCTGAGAATCAGACGAGGATAGCACCGTGATCGAGTTCATACCCTAGTTCGGTGATGAACTTGCTACAGCGGCAACGACGGAGTTGAAAGCCGTTGACGGCGGTGGAGACCAGCGACAGGAGGCGGCTAGCGACGAAGTCGATGATCCGGAGACCTAGGAGGCAGAGCGAGCTATGCGCGGGCGAAAAGGTTTGGAGAAAGTTTTCCAAATTTTTGCCCGTGTGAATATATAGCCCGACCTGTCGGTGTGACCGAGTGGAACGACTCGGTGGCACCGAGATGCATAACTGTTGACAGTTACAACAACTCAGTGTGACCGAAAAGTTCAAATCGGTTGCACCGAGATGGAAAACCTAGATCGACTTAGTGATCTCGGTATGACCGAAATGGAAGAATTGGTCAGACCGAAAAGCACAAAGAAGTTTTGGAAGTTTAAGTCTATGACGAATCGGGGACTCCGAGTGCTCCTCACACAGAGTGGTTCGAATCTGACTTGATCAAATTTTGTGATGTAGCATGAATAGAGTTTGAGACGAGAAAAGCATAGATAGCTAGAGAAGGTTCTTAGGCATTCTTGTCCATCCACTTGGCCAAAGAAAAGAATCCAATCAATCAAAACAACAAGTGGATGTCCTCGAATGAGTAAAATATGCAACCAACATGCTCACACAATAAAATGGCAAATGAAATATGTGGCAAAGCATGCACAACCAATTCTAGCATCTATCAAACAATTGGCGATGACTAGGTCATCTATATATGAGTATATTGACTTAGGAGTCAAATGAGAACATTTGATCATAGGTCATACTCATCGTTTAAGCTCAAGTGGGGTTACCACTTTTACATAATGCATTGATGTGTTCACATCATTAGAGTTGCTTTGACTCAATTCTTAGAGTTAAGCTCCCCCTAGATGTGAGATCCCCCCTTAGAGGGATGAACTAACCTTGGGTTTTGTCGATGATGACTTCATGTAGGTGTTGAAGATGTGGATGCTCAATGTTGATGTAGATCATTTGGAGCAATCCTTTGGAGTGAGTTGCACTTTCAATACCTACATGGGTTAGTCCCACAAGGAACAAACAAGAATATCCATAGACATAGAGTGATGCACACACAAGATGATGTCCATGAAAACATTAGGTTACCTTGTCCCTTGCCTTACCAACATGAGGGTTTGTGACTCCTTGAACTAGTGCAAGATATGGAAGTTGATTGCACTTGTCCTTGCCATAATGATATGAGTGAAGAATGTTGGCGGAGTCACCCTCAAGAACACTCTAGTTCTTCTTCTTCGGGATCCACATCATCTTGATGGGAATCCTTGGAGTTGTAGTTGTACTTGATGAAGTAGAACTTGACGTAGTCTTGGGAACCCACTTGACCAAGGCCTTAGGTGCTTCTTCAAATGCATCAATCTCCTCTTGAAGCTTGTCCTTGCCTTTGTTCTTGTGGTCTTGTGGTGGAAGATCATCTTGTGCTTGTGTTCCCTTGAAGGAAGTAGGATCATACTTCTCTTGTTGAGGAACAAACTTCGTCTTGGGGTATTGATCTTCTTCCCACTCAACTCCATTGGCATTGAACTTTCGTTCAAAACCAACACCTTGATTCTTCCGGTGCCTTCCTTGCTTGCGTACAATTTCCTCGAATTGCTTACTCCCGGCAAGGCTCTTGTATACACCTTTCTCTATAATTCCCTTCAATAAGCTATTTTCTTGCTCAAGTGTAACTTGGCTAAGAGAATCATTAGTGGAATCAAGAGAACTACTAGAAGCAACAATATTGGATTTGGCATTATTATTGTTACTACTAGAGGAAGGATCTTTCTTGTACTTGTTACTAGACTTGACTTGAGGCATGTAAGTAGATAAGAGTAAACGCTTGGCAATGTAAGAAGAACTTTTCTTACGGAGATCATCATTGATTGCCTTTAAGAACTCATGCTCTTGCTCAAGATTGAGCTTTTCAAAGCGTAACTTCTCATGAGCCCTTAAAAGTTCTCGATGATCTTCGAAGATAGTTTCATGAGCTAACTTAAGAGTGTTTAGTTCTTTAGTTAGAAGCTCAATCTTCTCCTTATCATTGTCATTCGTTTTATCTTGATTAGCATGATTAATTGACGTTTCATCGTAGTATTCATCACTAGAGTTGTCAACAAGTAAATCATCATGACCTAGCAAGTCATCTTCATCACTATTGAAATCAACATACTCGGGGTGTGTTACCTTTGGACCTTTGGCCATGAAGCATCTTCCAATTCCTTCATTTGGTGAATCAAATATGTCATAGGAGTTGGTTGACACAAGTGCTAGACCGGCAACACCTTCATCTTGAGTATATTCGGAGTCGGAGTGATAGCTTCTCTCGGAGTGATTGTCGGAGTCGGAGCCGGATACCCATTCACCAACATGAGCTTGATGTCTTCGTTTTGTGTAGCTCTTTGATGACTTGTCCTTCCTTTCCGAATCCTTGCTTCTCCGTGAGGGTCTTCGTTCATAATGATCATCTCTACTCCTTCTCTCTCTTGGTGGTGATTCTTCTCTTCTACTTCTTCTTTTTGGAGAATCTTCTCTTCTTTTGTAGGGTGCCGTACACTCATTGGAATAGTGTCCGGGTCTCCCACAATTGTAGCAATTGCGCTCTCGACTAGAAGATCTTTTGTCATTGTAGGACCTTGACTTAGAGCTTCTTTCTTTGCTTCTACTCTTGTAGAATTTGTTGAAGTTCTTCACCATTAAGCTCAATTCTTCATTGAAGGTTTGTTTCTCACTTGATAATGTGGGGGCTTCACATGAGGCTTTGTAAGCACCACTTGACTTGTTGTGAAGTTCCTCCTTATCCTTGAGTGACATCTCATGAGCAACAATTCTTCCAATGACTTCCGTTGGCTTGAGATCTTTGTAATTTGGCATCATTTGGATCAATGTGCACACGGTATCATACTTTCCATCCAATGCTCTTAAGGATCTTCTTGATGATGAATCTGTCGGTCATCTCTTCACTTCCTAAGCCGGCAATCTCATTTGTGATAAGAGCAAGCCTAGAGTACATTTCAGCGACACCTTCACCATCCTTCATTTTGAACTTGTCAAGCTGACTTTGGAGCACATCCAACTTGGATTCCTTGACGGAGTCGGTACCTTCATGCATATCAATCAAAGTATCCCAAATTTCCTTTGCATTCTCAAGACGGCTGATTTTGTTGAATTCTTCGGGGCACAAGCCATTGAAGAGGATATCACAAGCTTGAGCGTTGTATTGCAGCATCTTCAATTCTTCCGCGCTAGCTTCACGGTTCGGCTCTCTCCCATCAAAGAATTCACCTTGCAAGCCAATACACACAATAGCCCAAACGGCGGGGTTATGTCCGAGAATATGCATTTTCATCTTATGCTTCCAACTAGCAAAATTAGTACCATCAAAGTAAGGACCTCTACGGTGATAATTTCCCTCGCTAGACGCCATACTCTCCTAGGTTGTGAAACCAAGGCTATGACCACCAAAAGCTATGGAAATCAAAGCAAATGGAGACCAAAGCTCTGATACCACTTGTAGGACCTTGAAGTATGTCTAGAGGGGGGGTGATTAGACTACTTGACCAATTAAAAACTTAACCTTTTCCCAATTTTAGAGTTTGGCAGATTTTAGCGATCTTTGGACAAGTCAAGCAATCTTCACACAATTCAAGCAAGCATGCAAAGAGTATATGAGCAGCGGAAATTAAAGCATGCAACTTGCAAGAATGTAAAGGGAAGGGTTTGGAGGATTCAAACGCAATTGGAGACACGGATGTTTTTGTCGTGGTTCCAATAGGTGGTGCCATCGTACATCCACGTTGATGGAGACTTCAACTCACGAAGGGTAACTGTTGCGCGAGTCCACGGAGGGCTCCACCCATGAAGGGTCCACGAAGAAGCAACCTTGTCTATCCCACCATGGCTGTCGCCCACGAAGGACTTGCCTCACTAGCGGTAGATCTTCACGAAGTAGGCGATCTCCTTGCCCTTACAAACTCCTTGGTTCAACTCCACAATCTTGTCGGAGGCTCCCAAGTGACACCTAGCCAATCTAGGAGACACCACTCTCCAAGAAGTAACAAATGGTGCGTTGATGATGAACTCCTTGCTCTTGTGCTTCAAATGATAGTCTCCCCAACACTCAACTCTCTCTCATAGGATTTGGATCTGGTGGAAAGAAGATTTGAGTGGAAAGCAACTTGGGGAAGGCTAGAGATCAAGAATCATATGGTAGGAATGGAATATCTTGGCCTCAACACATGAGTAGGTAGTTTTCTCTCAGAAAATGTAGGTTGGAAGTGTAGGTTTGTTCTGATGGCTCTCTCCACGAATGAAGAGGAGGTGGAGGGGTATATATAGCCTCCACACAAAATCTAACTATTACACACAATTTACCAAACTCGGTGGGACCGAATCAACAAACTCGGTCGAACCGATTTAGTAAACCTAGTGACCGTTAGGATTTTTGGTGGGACCGACATGCAACTCGGTGAGACCGATATGGTTAGGGTTAGGGCATAACGTAATCTCGGTGAGACCGACTACACAAACTCGGTGAGACAGATTTTGGTAATTAGCTAACCAGAGAGTTGGTCAGGTAAACTCGGTGGGACCGATTCGCTCATCTCGGTTGGACCGAAACGTTATGAAGGGGAAACAGAGAGTTTACATTGCAATCTCGGTGGGACCGATCGCTCACTTCGGTTAGACCGAAACGTTATGAAGGGAAACAGAGAGATTACAGTCCCATCTCGGTGAGACCAAGATCCCTATCGGTAAGACCGATTTGCCTAGGGTTTGTGGCAGTGGCTATGACATTTGAACTCGGTGGCGCCGGATAGAAAGAATCGGTGGTGCCGAGTTTGACTTTGAGTTTAGGTCATATGTGGATGTGAGAAAGTAGTTGAGGGTTTTCAGATCATATCACTAAGCACTTGAAGCAAGAGGCTCATTAAACAACACCTCATCCCTTCTTGATAGTATTGGCTTTTCCTATAGACTCAATGTGACCTTGGATCACTAAAATATAAAATGTAGAGTCTTGAGCTTTTGGAGCTTGAGCCAATCCTTTGTCCTTAATATTTTGAGGGATCCACTTTCATCATCCATGCCATGCCATTCATTGAGCTTTCCTGAAATATTTGTATTGGAATAGCATTATCTCAATGAGCTATATGTTGTTATGAATTACCAAAACCACCTAGGGATAGTTGCACTTTCAGCATGCAACTTGCAAGAATGTAAAGGTAAGGGTTTGGAGAACTCAAACGCAATTGGAGACACGGATGTTTTTTTCGTGGTTTCGATAAGTGGTGTTATTCCACGTTGATGGAGACTTCAACCCACGAAGGGTAACAGTTGCACGAGTCCATGGAGGGCTCCACCCACAAAGGGTCCACGAAGAAGCAACCTTGTCTATCCCACCATGGCCGTCACCTATGAAGGACTTGCCTCACTAGCGGTAGATCTTCACGAAGTAGGCGATCTCCTTGCCCTTACAAACTCCTTGGTTCAACTCCACAATCTTGTCGAAGGCTCCCAAGTGACACCTAGCCAATCTAGGAGACACCACTCACCAAGAAGTAACAAATGGTGTGTTGATGATGAACTCCTTGCTCTTGTGCTTCAAATGATAGTCTCCCCAACACTCAACTCTCTCTCATAGGATTTGGATTTGGTGGAAAGAAGATTTGAGTGGAAAGCAACTTGGGGAAGGCTAGAGATCAAGATTCATATGGTAGGAATGGAATATCTTGGCCTCAACACAAGTGTAGGTGGTTCTCTATCAGAAAATGCAAGTTGGAAGTGTAGGTTCGTTCTGATGGCTCTCTCCACAAATGAAGAGTGGCTGGAGGGGTATATATAGCCTCCACACAAAATTTAACCGTTACACACAACTTGCCAATCTCGGTGGGACCGAATTGAGAAACTCGGTCGGGCCGATTCAGCAAATCTAGTGACCGTTAGGATTTTTCGTGGGACCGACATGCAACTCAGTAGGACTGATATGGTTAGGATTAGGGCATAAAGTAATCTCGGTGAGACTGATTACACAAACTCGGTGGAACCAATTTTGGTAATAGGCTAACCAAAGAGTTGGTCAGGTAAACTCGGTGGGAGCGGTTCGCTCATTTTGGTGGGACCGCCCACCGAAATGTTACGAAAAGGAAACAGGGAGTTTACATTGCAATCTCGGTGGGACCGATCGCTCATCTCGGTGGTACCGAAACATTACAAAGGGAAATAGAGAGATTACAATCCCATCTCGGTGAGACCAAGATCCCTATCAGTGAGACCGATTTGCCTAGGGTTTGTGGCAGTGGCTATGATATCTGAACTTGGTGGCACCGGATAGAAAGAATCGGTGGGGCCGAGTTTGACTTTTGGTTTAGGTCATATGTGGATGTGGGAAAGTAGTTGAGGGTTTTGGAGCATATCACTAAGCACTATGAAGCAAGAACCTCATTAAGCAACACCTCATCCCTCCTTGATAGTATTGGATTTTCCTATAGACTCAATGTGATCTTGGATCACTAAAATATAAAATGTAGAGTCTTGAGCTTTGAGCTTGAGTGAATCCTTTTATCCTTAGTATTTTGAGGGGTCCACTTTTCTCATCCATGCCATGCCATTCATTGAGCTTTTCCTGAAATATTTATCTTGGAATAATGTTAGCTCAATGAGCTATATGTTGTTAGGAATTACCAAAACCACCTAGGGATAGTTGCACTTTCAATCTACCCGTTTTTGGTAATTGATGACAACATATAGATCAAAGCTTCGACAAATGATAATAAGAGTGAAAAACATTGTCGCTTTGAGAAGTATGTGATAAGCAAGAGCTCCCCCTAAATTTGTGCATAGTTTAAGATTTGCTTTGGACTGTAAATGCACAAAGAGTTAGGCTCATGGGTTACTCTTCCATGTCACATACATCTTGGTGGAGCGCTCAAAATGATAACAATTAAATACATGCACTCATCACCAAGCAAAGTGAATGATCATATAGAGATAAAAGGATAATGTCATCCAACAAGCATTAATATAGCATATGATCAAACACATGATCATCCAAGTATCACACAGACATAAAGCATCTCAATCTAGAAAATAAAGTTCAACCACCAAAGCAAGAGAGAATAAAAAGCAATGCTCTCTCTCGAAGCCTATGATCTATACATTTTTCTCCCCCTTTGGCAACAAGTTACCAAAAAGTTCATAGAAAATGCATAGCACTAAATCGTCTCTCAGGCTTGATCTTCAGGTGGTGGTGTAGAGATGGCTCCTTGGATGAAGACTTCAGTAGATGTGGATAGAGATGGTGGAGTAGGTGCTGGAGCTGGTTGCACTAGGGCTGTAGCTGGTGCACATAACGTGGCTCTAATGACTGTCACTGGCACTGCAGCTGATCTCCGAGCTCTAGGCACTCTGGCAAATGCCTTAGTGGTTGTCTTGCCCTTCCTCTCCTGCATATCATCCTGGAGTTGCTCAACAATAGATTGGATCTCAATTACCTTCACATCCAAGTCATAGAACTTCTGCTCCATGATCCTCTCTAGGCTCTCCTGGTTTTGAGTCAGGGTGGCCAGCCCCTTCTCAATCCTTAGAGTGGATGCAATCAAGTAGCCAAGCTGATCTTGTTTGCTCTTCAAGAAGTACTAAGATGCCTCTTCCATTGTTGGCATCTTGGCAGCCTTCTCAGTCCTTGCCTTCTCCTTCTTTGCTTGTGCTTGCACAGAAGATGATTCATCTTCATCCATAACCACTTGGTTGTCTTCAAAATCTGGATAGATAGGCATGTGATCCTTGTCCAACAAGTATGTGCCAGTGCCCATCTTGGAGTTAATCTTCTCCTGGATCTGTGGGGCATACCCACAACTTCTATTTTGGTCAGCAGCTGTCCTCTTGATAGTTTCAACTATAAGACTCATGACCTTAAACTTTTGTGGCACATCAAATAAGTGTAGAAGATTTATTGCATGGCCTCTGATCATGTTGTGATCACCTGACTTGGGCAAGAGTTTGTGCCTGAGGATCCAGTTGATGGTTGGCAGTCCTGACAGAAGGTAATGTACCGATCCAAACCTGTGTGTTTCAACAGCAGCATCTGGGATCTCCTTGTACATATGTGCCATAGTGTTGTGATCCATCTTCTTCTTGGCATAGACATCCAAGTCATCCTCTTTCTCCTTAGGTGCATTGATCAGATTAGCCCATTCTTTAATTGATGATTGGTACCTAGTACCTTCAAACATCCATACTATCCTGCCATTTGGATAGAAGTGTGCTGTGGAGTAGAATTGCATTATTAGCTCATCATTCCACTTTGTGAGCTTCTGCCCAACAAAGTCTGCCACTCCACAAGCACTAAAGCTGTCATACACACCAGGATAGTGTTCTTCATTCCTTGATGTATTTCTAGTCCATCCATCTCATGTCACACACTATTGGCTTCTTGTCCAGCAGCATTGTCTCATAGAAATCCTGATGTTCCTTTGTGTGGAACCTATAGTCTACAGCAGTTTCCTCCTGACTGTATAAGGATCAGTCAACCTCCACTGTCTAAGTCCTGCATCCTTTCTCAACTTCAGGTTCTCAGCTAGAGGATGGGCATCATTATGATCTGGAATTTTAGGCTTCAATTTTCTCAAGACATGCTCTTCATCATCTTTCTCTTCAGCAACAGCTTCAGGCAGTGGGGCCTTGTTCTTCTCAGCAGCTGATATGTTGCTGGTATTCCTCTTAGGTGCAGTCTAGGGCTTGGAAGTAGCCTTGGTTCCTTCTATGGGCTTTGATGAAGCAGCCCCTGACCTGATGGCATCACCCATAAGCTTCTGAGCTTTGGGTGCTGGTGCAGCAACCTCTTCTTCTTCCTCCTCTTCAGAGTCTCTCCTCATAGAGGGATTGCCAAGAACCTTGGCAGTAGTGGTTCTGACTCTCTTTTTCTTCTTGTCTTGGCCAACAACTTCATCTTCTGACTCAATGGTGAATTTCATGGTTTCTCCAGTGGCAACCTTCCTAGGTTTGGAAGTGGGAATCCTTCTTGCAGGTGCCTTCTTCTGCATTCCTGGCTTAGTGACTGCAACTGAGCCATATTCTTTCTTGAGCACCTTCTTCTTGGAAGTGGCCTCATCCTCAATAGCCACATAGTCTTCATCCTCATATTCTGAGGTTCTCTTCTTTCTGGCCCTGGTGGGAGCTTTGGGTAAGTTGCTTGGGGTGCTCCTACTACCATCATCATAGCTGCTAGAGGGACTAGTGTCCTCACTCACTTGAACCTTCTCCTCTGACTTGTTCTGACTGTCACTCTGATCAAGACATATTGCAAACACTGATAGCAGATCCTGTGAATAGATATAGATGAGATAGAGTGGATGAGCATCACAAAATACAGAGGTTTTTGCAAAAGAATGAATCAAAAACTTACTTTTAGTTTTCCACAGAAAGCATTTCGAATCTACCGATTTGTAAACTTGGTGATACCGAAGCAGCTTTTGGAACCTAAACTAGTGAACTTGGTCAAACCGAGTCACAGTTCGGTGGCACCGAGACTGCTAGGGTTTCACAAAGTCCTGAACTCGGTCACACCGATTTACAATTCTCGGTCAGACCGAGAATTACATGCGCAATGGCCTTAGCCGAATCAGTGGTACCGAGTTCTACAACTCGGTTGGTCCAAGATGGTTTCGGCGGAAACCTAACCCTAAATTTTCAATCCAAACCTAATCTATAGAGTGTTTTGACTAGATAAGATTGTTTCAATCGTGGCAAGATTCATGGCGAACACAATGTGCTAGGAATCAGATAGGGATAGCACAGTGATCGAGTTCATACCCTAGTTCGGCGATGAACTCGCTACGGCGGCAACAGCGGGGATGATTCCCGTTGATGGCAGCGGAGACCAGCGGCAGGAGGCAGCTGGCGACGAGGAGGACGATCCGGAGACCCTGGAGGCAGAGCAGGCTGAGCGCGGGTGAAAGAGTTCGGAGAAAATTTCCAAAGTTTTGCCCATGGGTATATATAGCCCGACCCTGTTGGTGTGACCGAGTGGAACAACTCGGTGGCACCGAGATGCATAATGTTAGCAATTACAACAACTCGGCGTGACCGAAAAGTTCAAATTGGTTGCACCGAGATTGAAAACCTAGATCGACTTAGTGATCTCGGTATGACCGAAATGGGAATCGGTCAGACCGAAACGCACAAAGAAGTTTTGGAAGTTTAAGTCTATGACGAATCGGGGACTCCGAGTGCTCCTCACACAGAGTGGTTCGATCTGACTTGATTAAATTTTGTGATGTAGCATGAATAGAGTTTGAGACAAAAAAAGCATAGATAGCTAGAGAAGGTTCTTAGGCAGTCTTGTCCATCCACTTAGCAAAACAAAAAGAAACCAATCAATCAAAACAACAAGTGGATGTCCTCGAATGAGTAAAATATGCAACCAGCATGCTCACACAACAAAATGGCAAATGAAATATGTGGCAAAGCATGCACAACCAATTCTAGCATCTATCAAGCAATTGGCGATGACTAGGTCATCTATATAGGAGTATATTGACTTAGGAGTCAAATGAGAACATTTGATCATAGGTCATACTCATCGTTTAAGCTCAAGGGGGGTTACCACTATTACATAATGCATTGATGTGTTCACACCATTAGAGTTGCTTTGACTCAATTCTTAGAGTAAAGCTCCCCCTAGATGTGAGATCCCCCCTTAGAGGGATGAACTAACCTTGGGTTTTGTTGTTGATGACTTCATGTAAGTGTTGAACATGTGGATGCTCAATGTTGATGTAGATCATTTGGAGCAATCCTTTGGTGTGAGTTGCACTTTCAATACCTTGTCCCTTGTCTTACCAACAAGAGGGTTTGTGACTCCTTGAATTAGTGCAAGAAGTGGGAGTTGATTGCACTTGTTATTGGCAAAATGATATGAGTGAAATATGTTGGCGGAGTCACCCTCAAGAACTCTCTAGTTCTTCTTCTTCGGGACCCACATCATCTTGATGGGAATCCTTGGAGTTGTAGTTGTACTTGATGAAGTAGAACTTGACGTAGTCTTGGGAACCCACTTGACCAAGGCCTTAGGAGCTTCTTCAAATGCATCAATCTCCTCTTGAAGCTTGTCCTTGCCTTTTTGCTTGTGGTCATGTGGTGGAAGATCATATTGGGCTTGTGTCCCTTTGAAGGAAGTAGGATCATACTTCTCTTGTTGAGGAACAAACTTCATCTTGGGGTATTGATCTTCTTCCCACTCAACTCCATTGGCATTGAACTTTCGTTCAAAACCAACACCTTGGTTCTTCCGGTGCCTTCCTTGCTTGCGTACAATTTCCTCAAATTGCTTACTCCCGGCAAGGCTCTTGTGAACACCTTTCTCTATAATTCCCTTCAGTAGGCTATTTTCTTGCTCAAGTGTAACTTGGCTAAGAGAATCATTAGTGGAATCAAGAGAACTACTAGAAGCAACAACATTGGATTTAGCATGATTATTCTTACTACTACAGGAAGAATCCTTCTTGTTCTTGTTACTAGATTTGACTTGAGGCATGTAAGTAGATAAGAGTAAACGCTTGGCAATGTAAGAAGAACTTTTCTTACGAAGATCATCATTGATTGCCTTTAAGAACTCATGCTCTTGCTCAAGGTTGAGCTTTTCAAAGCGTAACTTCTCATGAGTCCTTAAAAGTTCTCTATGATCTTCTAAGATAGTTTGATGAGCTAACTAAAGAGTGTTTAGTTCTTTAGTTAGAAGCTCAATCTTCTCCTTATCATTGTCATTTGTTTCATCTTGATTAGCATGATTAATTGACATTTCATCATAGTATTCATCACTAGAGTTGTCAACAAGTAAATCATCATCACCTAACAAGTCATCTTCATCACTATTGAAATCAACATACTCGGGGTGTGTTACCTTTGGGCCTTTAGCCATGAAGCATCTTCCAAGTCCTTCATTTGGTGACTCAAATATGTCGTAGGAGTTGGTTGACACAAGTGCTAGACCGTCAACACCTTCATCTTGAGTATATTCGGAGTTGGAGTGATAGCTTCTCTCGGAGTGATTGTCGGAGTCGGAGCCGGATACCCATTCACCAACATGAGCTTGATGTCTTCGTTTTGTGTATCTCCTTGATGACTTGTCCTTCCTTTCCGAATCCTTGCTTCTCCTGGATGTTCTTCGTTCATAACGATCATCTCTACTCCTTCTCTCTCCTGGTGGTGATTCTTCTCTTCTACTTCTCCTCTTAGGTGATTCTTCTCTTCTTCTGTAGGGTGTCGTACACTCATTGGAAGAGTGTCCGGGTCTTCCACAATTGTAGCAATTACGCTCTCGACTAGAAGATCTTTTGTCATTGTAGGACATTGACTTGGAGCTTTTCTCTTTGCTTCTACTCTTGTAAAACTTGTTGAAGTTCTTCACCATTAGGCTCAATTCTTCATTGAAGGTTTGTTTCTCACTTGATGATGTGGGGGCTTCACATGAAGCTTTGTAAGCACCACTTGACTTGTTGTGATGTTCCTCCTTATCCTTGAGTGACATCTCATGAGCAACAATTCTTCCAATGACTTCCGTTGGCTTGAGATCTTTGTAATTGGGCATCATTTGGATCAATGTGCACACGGTATCATATTTTCCGTCCAAAGCTCTTAGGATCTTCTCGACGATGAATTTGTCGGTCATCTATTCACTTCCTAAGCCGGCAATCTCATTTGTGATAAGAGCAAGCCTAGAGTACATTTCAGCGACACCTTCACCATCCTTCATTTTGAACTTGTCAAGTTGACTTTGAAGCACATCCAACATGGATTCCTTGACGGAGTCAGTACCTTCATGCATATCAATCAAAGTATCCCAAATTTCCTTTGCATTCTCAAGACGGCTGATTTTGTTGAATTCTTCGGGGCACAATCCATTGAAGAGGATATCACAAGCTTGAGCGTTGTATTACAGCATCTTCAACTCTTCCGCGCTAGCTTCACGGTTAGGTTCTCTCCCATCAAAGAATTTACCTTGCAAGCCAATACACACAATAGCCCAAACGGCGGGGTTATGTCCAAGAATATGCATTTTCATCTTATGCTTCCAACTAGCAAAATTAGTACCACCAAAGTAAGGACCTCTACGGTGATAATTTCCCTCGCTAGACGCCAAACTCTCCTAGGTTGTGAAACCAAGGCTATGACCACCAAAAGCTATGGAAATCAAAGCAAATGGAGACCAAAGCTCTGATACCACTTGTAGGATCGAAAGTGTGTCTAGAGGGGGGGTGATTAGACTACTTGACCAAATAAAAACTTATCCTTTTCCCAATTTTAGTCTTTAGCAGATATTAACACAAGTCAAGCAATCTCAACACAATTCAAGAAAGCATGCAAAGAGTATATGAGCAGCAGAAAGTAAAGCATGCAACTTGCAAGAATGTAAAGGGAAGGGTTTGGAGAATTCAAACGTAATTGGAGACACATATGTTTTTGTCGTGGTTCCGATAGGTGGTGCTATCGTACATCCACGTTGATGGAGACTTCAACCCACAAAGGGTAACGGTTGCACGAGTCCACGGAGGGCTCCACCCACGAAGGGTCCACGAAGAAGCAACCTTGTCTATCCCACCATGGTCGTCGCCCACGAAGTACTTGCCTCACTAGCGGTAGATCTTCATGAAGTAGGCGATCTCCTTGCCCTTACAAACTCCTTGGTTCAACTCCACAATCTTGTCGGAGGCTCCCAAGTGACACCTAGCCAATCTAGGAGACACCGCCCTCCAAGAAGTAACAAATGGTGCGTTGATGATGAACTCCTTGCTCTTGTGCTTCAAATGATAGTCTCCCCAACACTCAACTCTCTCTCATAGGATTTGGATTTGGTGGAAAGAAGATTTGAGTGGAAAGCAACTTGAGGAAGGCTAGAGATCAAGATTCATATGGTAGGAATGGAATATCTTGGCCTCAACACAAGTGTAGGTGGTTCTCTATCAGAAAATGCAAGTTGGAAGTGTAGGTTCGTTCTGATGGCTCTCTCCACGAATGAAGAGTGGCTGGAGGGGTATATATAGCCTCCACACAAAATTTAACCGTTACACACAACTTGCCAATCTCGGTGGGACCGAATTGAGAAACTCGGTTGGGCCGATTCAGCAAATCTAGTGACCGTTAGGATTTTTCGTGGGACCGACATGCAACTCAGTAGGACTGATATGGTTAGGATTAGGGCCTAAAGTAATCTCGGTGAGACCGATTATACGAACTCGGTGGAACCGATTTTGGTAATAGGCTAACCAGAGAGTTGGTTAGGTAAACTCGGTGGGTCCGGTTCGCTCATTTCGGTGGGACCGAAATGTTACGAAAAGGAAACAAGGAGTTTACATTGCAATCTTGGTGGGACCGATCGCTCAGATAGGTGGTACCGAAACGTTACAAAGGGAAACAGAGAGATTACAATCCCATCTCGGTGAGATCGAGATCCCTATCGGTGAGACCGATTTGCCTAGGGTTTGTGGCAGTGGCTATGACATCTAAACTCGGTGGCGCCGGATAGAAAGAATCGGTGGGGCCGAGTTTGACTTTTGGTTTAGGTCATATGTGGATGTGGGAAAGTAGTTGAGGGTTTTGGAGCATATCACTAAGCACTATGAAGCAAGAACCTCATTAAGCAACACCTCATCCCTCCTTGATAATATTGGCTTTTCCTATAGACTCAATGTGATCTTGGATAACCAAAATATAAAATGTAGAGTCTTGAGCTTTGAGCTTGAGCCAATCCTTTTATCCTAAGTATTTTGAGGGGTCCACTTTTCTCATCCATGCCATGCCATTCATTGAGCTTTTCTTGAAATATTTATCTTGGAATAATGTTAGCTCAGTGAGCTATATGTTGTTAGGAATTACCAAATCCACCTAGGGATAGTTGCACTTTCACCCGTTTCGATAGTAGCGCTCCAACACAAGTCTGTTTCCTCCGTTTTGCGGTACGCCACACCCCTCCCGATCAACAGGACCCCGTTTAGACCGTAGGAGGTCCAACACAAGTTCGTTTACTTCATTTTGCGGTACGCCAGACCCCTCCCGATGAATAGGATCCCGTTTCGAACGTGGCCGGTCGAACACAATGCCGTTTCCTCCGTTCTGCAGTACGCTAGGCCTCGTTTCCATCGCATGTTCTGTCCAATCCCTTCCGATGAACACGACGACGCATTCCGTTTCGACCTAGCCGGTTGGCTCCCCATGAACACGACGACGATGATGTTTCTCTGTTCCGACCCAGCCATGTACACGAGCCCTGGCCGTACGTATGCGTGAGTAGGCGTTCGAGACCCTGCCCATATGTATGTACGTGGCCTTATTTTCTTTCTTGCACACTGGTCGCTGTACGTACGTGTACATGCTACGTGCACGCCTCTACTATGACACCTGCGCGCCTCTACTACGACACCTACGCGCCTCTACATCTACCAGTATGTACGTACACGTTCACGGCCAGAATGACAACGCTACGTACGCTTCGACCAGGTGGGTCCCGACTGTCAGGCACTTCCTTGCGTGCGAAGAAGTAGCTGGTGGGTCCCAGCAGTCAGGGGGGCGAATCATTTTTTTTCCGGACGCACTTCCTTGCGTGTGAAGATGTAGCTGGTGGGTCCCAGCAGTCAGGGGGGAAACTTTTTTTCGCAAAATACGGTGGGCCATCCGGTGGGTCCCTACTCTCAGGTGGAGGAATAATTATTTTGCGCGTAATAAGGAGGCACTTCCTTGCGGCCGCCGCGGACCCAGCTGTCAGCCTCTCCATGTATAGTACTCTTCCCGATGGAAGTCGTTCCTTGACCACATTGACCACGCTGCATGGAGGGCACCAGGGCGGTGGACGACGGCGAGGCCTACGAAGGGGACGACGTGGAGCCAGGGAAGACACGACAGTGGAAGCCCGCGCGTAGAGGAGTACGAAGGTTCACTGGTTCGGCTGCGAGGTGAGGCTGCCGTCGCCGCAAGGCCTGGCAAGCGGTGGGAATAGTAGGGGGCGGTGAGGCCTCCGCAGCATAGCCGGCCACGGGAGGTAGGAGCATGCGGCACGACCAGCGCTGCTTTGGGTGGCTGGAGCACGAAGACCAGTGGTTGAAGAAGCACTAAGGCCGTTGGATGGACATCGTACAGTCACTGGAGCTAGAATCATCCATATTGCCTAAGTTGACAAAGCCCTCCGTCCCCGTCAACTTAGTAGGCCCACAAGACAGCCTCCCACCAAGGTGAGTCCCAGCTAGCAGGGGGAGTATTCATTTTTTTGTGCGTAATAAGGTGGCCCTTCCGGTGGGTCTGAGGTGACAGCGGGGGGAACTTTTTTCGCGAAATATAGAGGCCCTTCCGATGGGTCCGAGCTATGAGGTGGAGGAATCATTATTTTGTGCGTAATAAGGAGGCATTTCCTGTGTGGGCCCCTACTGTCAGCCTCTTCCAATGGCTATTGTTTGTTGACCATGTTGACCTCACTGCGCCGAGAGCACAAACACGGTGGACGAGGGCGAGGCCCAGGAAGAGAACCACCCGGAGCCGACGAAGCCACCACAGCGGATGCCCATGCTGAGGGGAGTACGAGTGCTGACTAGTCGGCTGCGGGGTGAGGCTGACGTCGCCGAAAAGTAACATGATGTGTGGGTGGTTAGAGGGATGGCCTAGCGGCAGCATAGCCAGCCGCGGGAGGAGGGAGCAGGCAGTCCCGCCGGCGCTGGTTTGGGCGGCTGGAGCAGGAAGATCAGAGATTGAAGAAGCACGGCGGCCGTTGGATGGACATCCAACAGTCACTGCTGTGTGTTGACTAAGTTGACAAAGCCTTGCGTACGTGTCAAAAAGTTTTTGGGACAGCGTCATCGTCAACCTAGTAGGCCCAGAAGTTAGCCTCCAAATCTGTGGAAAATAGCATACAACCCATTAGCCATTATTTTCAATAATTTATAGCCCATTTGCTAATTCTTAAGGATATTTGAAGCCCATATTCTTTTTATTAGCATTACAGACCATATATTCTGGGCACTGCTAAAAAATCAATGAAATTTTGCATATTTCGGTGGGGTCCGAACTCTTTTAATCACGAAATTTTGAGTCACGTTAAAAATAATTTTCAAAAAATTATATCAAAATAAAATTCAAAAAACAATTCTCTGCAAAAAAATGAATGAAGTTTAGAATCTTAACTAGCAAGATGCCCGTTCATTGCACGAAACATGAAGATGCATTTGTATGAGTAGTTTATCTTGTGGGAGAAAAGATGATATTTTAATGTAATTGCCGGATGGCTTTGGTTTTTATAAGAGCAGAGAGTAGAGAAATCCTAAAAAAATGATATTTTAATGCAATTGCCAGTTGGCTTTGGTTTAAAAATTTACAGCCCATGTCTTACAACTTATAGCCCATTTTCTGGGGAAGCCCATTTCTCATTGCTCCTCGTCTTGAAAGATTTGCAGCCCAGCAGGGCTGAAAAAGCAAGTAGGCCTCAGTTTTGGTATTCTCCAACAAAAAAGAACTAGGCTAGCCATTTTCAGAAAGAAAAAATATATCAACTGGGCTCGTCATGTGCTTAATAAAAGCGTAAGCGTGGGCTAGACGGGCCACAGCCCCCGCACACGCGCAGTTGAGCTCCATCTCTGAAACTAGAAAACTACTAGGTGAGCTGCCGGGTCCCTGGTGTTATTCGCTCGTTGTGTAATTTTCTCGTTTATTGACTACATTGACAATGGCGTGGGACCTAGTTGTCAAACAATTAGGAGGAAGTATTTTTTTGGCTTGTAGTAACGAGGCACCTGCTTGCGAAATGCAATGACCCTGGTGGGTCCCTACTGTCAGCCTCTCCACGTACAGTCATCTCCTGATTCCTCTTTGTTGTTGACCATGTTGACAACGCCAGACGGCGGCGGGCACAGCGGGCGAACGAAGGCGAGGCTTCGGAAGGGGACGAACAGCAGTCGTGGAAGATGCAGTAGTGTAGTGGCAGGTGGAGGGGAGTACGAGGGCAACAACATGCAACTCAAGCATACAAATGGTACAAAAAGCCCAAGGATTAATTGTTCATCAATTTTTTAGACAAAACCCAGATTAAACATGACGGTAACATCTAACCCAACCACTCTTTTTTGCAGTCACAAACAAATGGATCGGTCTAATTCATAAAATCAACATCCTGTGCAAAAAAATTACTGCAGGATGACTACAACTTGTTGTAAATAGAAGCGATCACGTTTAGAAGCCCATTTGTCACCTGAAACTTCTTTTTTTGCTGTTCAACATGTCCATCCGTGAGAAATCTCTTGCGGTAAAAATTAAGCCTCATGGACAATAGTAACCTCGCATTAAACAGGACAAAGCTTCTGTTTGCCTAGTTGGATGCATATCGTTCCATCGTTATTGTCCTGAAACGAATGTCATGAGAACTGAGAAAATCCTGGTGCTTATTATGCCACCGATTGGTTATATATTTTTCTCCATGTGGTTCTGCCTAAGTAGACATAAAGATTGAAAACAGTTAAGGTCTGAAAAAAGAGTATGTCGAAAGAACGACAGCTGAACAATTAATTCTAGTACAATATATACGGGCTTTCAATGTGCATGAAATCATCACCTCTATATATAAATTCTCCAGAGATCGAAAGCATCGCAGCAAGCCAATAATTATGTCCAGATCAAAACTAAACATTCTGATATATATGATCTTGACAGAATCCAGCAGCATTGATAGGCTATCAATGGATGAACTCTTCATTGAGCATATAACATAATATTAGTACCCAAATTGTACTCCAAGATGATATAAAACTTATGCGCACAAATGCAGCATATGATTACAAATGTGTAGATGATAATATACGGTACCTGAAAAAGTGAGGAGCCAAACACCAACTCCTTGTGATTATTAAACGGGTCACGAATTACACCCAAGGTCTCCAGTTTGGGCGCAGAGACAATAGTTATTTGTGAAGGTGTATAACAATTATCAAGGAGCAACCTTTGAAGTGAAGGGGCATCTTAAATGATGAGTTGTTGTCCTTCAAAACAAATTCCAATGCTTTTAAGGTGAGGCGACTTTATTTGGAGACTACTGATACAGATTTCTATTCCCAAAACAATCAGCAAGCGCTCCAGGGTAGGGCAACTGGAGTGGATGATGTTGTGCAGTGAGGCCTCCCACAGATAAACCACCACAAGCGAAATATTTTTTAGCAGTGGGAGTCGAAGCATTTGTACCAGATCGTTTGGTAGATGGCACCGGGCGAAGGTGGCGGTGTGGAGAGAGGAGGAAAACCGTGAAATGGAAAACTTTGGTGTGGGAACGAATTCTTGGTGTGTTCGTGGTATGAAACTTTTGTGGTAATGGTAGAACTCAAACTGCTAGAGTTTTCTGAATTCAGGGGATGTCAGCCAAGCGTCCACCTTGCCGGGTATGGACAACAGGTAGCGTGTCAAGATGCAGAGGCATTGAATGGGGCCCTGCTGGCGAGAAGAGACGATGGCTCTGAGGAGATCAAATTCAGGAAGGATAGATATCTGACGACAGTCGAGATTGAGGGGCATGGTGCGCCATAAAGGGCGCCACCGAGTTGAAGGACTTGCGTGTAGCGAGATGATCTTCTCAAGGATGACGTCCAAGAGATTGTTGATGCGGTCCACTGGAGATTCTACGGTTCCTCAGATCCGGGTGGGGGGGGGGGGCTCGCCGCTTCTCCCCGCGCTACCGGGTGCGGGATCTACAACCGGTGTCGCCGCTGGAAGGAGCCTCATCTTCTTGGCGCTAGGGCCAGCCGACTCCATTTTCCATGTGGGCGTCGTGCCGAGCTCACGGGTTTGAGCAGAGTAGCCAGAGACGAGCCTAGTGGCAGTGCGAGTGCGGAAGGACGAGGGCTGGGGATTTCTGTAGGAGTGGAAAAAGAGGAGCATGTGTTTTCTGTACGAGTGAGGAAGAAGGTGAGCAGGGTTTTACTGGACGAGTGAGGAAGATCAGGGAGCGGGGGGAATTTGGGGGGGGGGGAGACGGAAGCGGGAGAGCGAGCTGTTCATGTTTATAAGGCCCGCTGTACTAACTACTCGCTTTTCCCCAAGAACCGCTCTCTTCTTTCGCGTTGCTGCATTGGAGCTGGCGCATGGACTTGGCTGACTAGCCATGCATGCAGGATGCATGTGCCCGCCGGCCACTGCATGCACCTGGTTTGTTACTAGGCCTATTTAATAGGGTGGTTATGGAGTAAATTAAGGAGATTTATTTTCTCTGTGTGCATCCACCAAATTAGAGGATGCGGTACTGGATGCAGACACTCACATTAAACTAAGCTTCAGAAGATACGGTATGCATACTAACATTCAGAAGAACAGAAGTTTAGCATGTTTATGCATCTCAATGATTCATCATACTATAACCAATACAAAGCTGTGAGAAGGTGTGGAAATAAAGAAAACCGGTTGATGCTTCTCTGAGCAAAGGGCCTCCCTGCGCACGCATTAATTTCCTGGGCATGCTTGTTTCTTCTCAACGTTGCGAGCACTTTGAGCATGTTGGCAACTCCACAGCTAGCTAGCTGCCTCATCTTGCAATTGATGCTGACACATTTGCAGCAAACACATGAGGTAATAGAGATGACTCAACATGAGTCCATATTGTGCAGTTCCCCTAAAATCATATTCATTGTCCTAATTCTGAAAAGATAGGAAAACAATAGCTATACTTAAACGGTGTTGCAAAACAGTAGCACATATCAATAGCTCGGCATGAAAAAACACGATCATCTGGACGAAGGGGATACTGACCTGCCTGAGGAAGATTATATATAATTTCATAAGTCCTTGGTTGATTTCCACCTTCGGCTGCACTGCTTGTTTGCTCCTCCACACATGACAGGATCGTTCCGCACTACATTCAGCAAATCAACGTAAGAATAAGATAATTTCATCTTGCGATGGTCATTGTACCTAGTTACGAATGTAGGAATACCTGGAGCACCATGAGGTTAGCTGACAGCAGCTAGATGCAGGCATATAAATTTTGTGCGGCGCTGCCAAAATTGAGGTTTGTATCCCTTCCCGTTATGAGAATTCTTCTTGAAGTTGGTAGAATGTGACGGCTTGTTCTTTGCATCAAACTTGCCTTCCCCCTGAGATTTGTTCTTGTTGTTTTGGGGCTGGTTGGGCTGGAAGTTCTTCTCTTGTACCATGTGGGCACTAGAAGCTCCCCTAGCGACCCGAGCACGTGTGTCTGTCGGATGTTGGGTTCTGGCAGATCCTTAAGGTTCGAACTCTGGGGTGCGCGCGAAGATTTTCCCCCTACCAACCCACGTCTGATCGCCTCGCGAGAATCTAAGCTAAACAATGAACAACACGAGGACACAAGATTTATACTGGTTCGGGCCACCGTTGTGGTGTAATACCCTACTCCAGTGTGTGGTGTGGTGGATTGCCTCAGGGGCGGATGATGAATAGTACAAGGAAGAACTGCCTCGCGAGAGGTGTTCTTGAGCTGATGCGATGTTCTACTTGGGATGGATCTTCCTGCCTCTAGATGCTATTCTCCATGCCTTCTACTGCGGAGACTAGCCCTATTTATAGAGGCCCTGGTCCTCTTCCCAAATATTGAGCGGGAAGGGCGCCAACAATGACCATTTTAAAGGGGAACATCTAGTACAAGTTATCCTGACTAAAGTTGGTCTTCGGCTGCCAAAGGCACTGGTGATGACGCCATCTTAGCCTCCACGGTGACCTCCATCCTGGCGCTCTGCTGGTCTTGGTCTCGTTGCACTGAAATGGTAACCTTTGCCTAATACCTCGGTACTCCACGCCTGTGCTTGCCCCCTTTGCACCAACGAGGAAACAAGGTCACTGCACAGGCCGGCGCCCGCCTGGCGCCCGCCTGGTCTCGATCGTCACAGCTTGCGTCACGAGCACCTCATGAGGTATCCTTGCCTTGATCTCTCCGCCTCCTCGCGAGCCTGCCTGGCGAGGCCGCTCCTGAGGAAGCCTTGTGTCATCCGCTCCGTGAGGCTTGGCCCCTTGCGAGGGTCTTGAGTTTTGCACTGATGAAGATGGGTTGTACTGGGCCACCACTCGAGCCACGCCGCAGGCCGCAGGCAGGCAAGTCTAGGGACCCCCGTTCGCAGAACACCGACAGTAGCCCCTGGGCCCAAGGCGTGCTCGGACTTGGCTTAGCGGAGAAGCGAAGGGGCAAGTGCGGAGCACCGCGGGCCCCATCAGCATGCGGCCTTGGGCGCCGCATGGAGATTGATTGGACGTGGGCGCCTCCGCTTCCCCATGCTGCCTTGGCAACTGCTCGACTAACAAAAAGGCTGGCCCGGGGTTAGCATTACTTTCATTCCTCTCGTCCGCCTTGCTTCAGATCCCCTTTCTTGCTCTTTGTCGTCCTGCTTCCGAAATATCCAGATTTGCCGCAACCTTTCATCTCCGGCGAGCAATGGCGCCCCGCAAGACCGTGGCCGGGGCTCCACCGGCCTGGTACTCGCCGACTCTGGATTCCCCCAACGTAACGGAGAAGAATCTCGCCCTCACGCGCCAGATGGCGGCGGCACAGAGCAACAAGATTGGGGAGACCGCGCTCCGGCCTAGCTCTGCCCGGCCGGAGGACAAAGGGAGCACCTTCTACCCCCTCTTCATGAGTGTCGTCATTGCTGGTCTGGTGCCTCCTTTCTCTGAGTTCTTCCTTGCCGTCCTTCGCCAATATCAGTTGCATGCTCTACATCTCCACCCCAACTCCGTTCTCCTTCTGTCGATCTTCGCCTACTACTATGAGGCGCATGTCGGGGTGATGCCCTCCGTGGCCCTGATGCGCCACTTCTTCTTCCTCCGGGTCACTGGCGCCAATATCTCGGCATGTGCGAGCTTTGTCGCGTACTCCAAGGCCAATGCCATCTCGAAGGCCAGGAAGAGGGCCGATGGCTTCCGGAGCAAGTGGGTCATGGTGGACGCCAGGTGCAACAACCCCCTGCTGGAGCTGCCCAAAGAGTAGCCCGAGGCCGTTGAGGCGTGGTCCCATGCGAAACTCGACGACCAGCAGGCGAAGCTGGTGCTGGAGAAGATGAACATCGACCTGAGGCCGGGTAATCTGAGGGCGGCGAAGCTGACCGGGGCCACGCTCTTGAGGGAGTTCCTGTCGCACCGGGTGGCCCCTCTTCAGGCGCACTCGCGTCCGCTGTGGAGGCCCGAAGATGCGGAGTCGTCCTCCGCCTGAGCTCGTTTGCCCTAAATGACGAGGATCTAGCCGTAGCCCTCCTCTTCTTGGTCGGAGAGGACGTAGCAGGCCCGGAGGATGCTCCGGTCCCCTTGTTCCTTCGTGATGACTGAGAACGGGTGGTGGACACCATGCCCACCTTCAACGGGGTCGGTCTGGTGCCAGCGGAGGCCCCTGAGGGCCAGGCTGCGACAACGGTGGTGGACTTGTCCTCTTGTGACTCTGACAGGGGAGAGGAGGAAGATGACGAAGAGGATGAGGAGCATGACTCGGAGGCGACCTTTGA
Organism: Triticum aestivum; assembly: GCF_018294505.1. Taxonomy (NCBI): domain Eukaryota; kingdom Viridiplantae; phylum Streptophyta; class Magnoliopsida; order Poales; family Poaceae; genus Triticum; species Triticum aestivum. The sequence goes on from NC_057801.1 coordinate 385,431,696, forward strand.
GGGGACGGGGAAGACTTCCCCTTGGCGCAGGTCCAACACCCTTTGCTCCATGCCTGATGGCGACGAGGCCGGCGCTAGGCGAGGGGGGGAGGACCCGCCCCTGATCCCAAAGAAGGACAGGTCCGGGCTGATCTCCCGAGGGTCTACCCCAGCCCTCGTGCCGGCCAAAGCCAGCTCTAGCCCTTCACGTGCGCCTTACTCCGCGTCTGGGCCTCCCGAGGCTAAGCCTCGCAACAGGCCTACGTGCTTCAAGCTTGGCTGGAGTCCGTGGGATCCCGCAGCAGTCAACCAGTAAGTACTCAAACTCCGCCTTGCTCCTGTCTTTTGCCGTTGAGGCTTGACATCTTTTATTGGGTAGGCTGCCACCTGCGACGAAGAGGCTGAAGGGAGACGTGGCGACCCCGCTTGGAGCGGGCTCATCGGCCACGACCGCGTCTCCACTCGTGGGGAAGGGAGGCAGCGGGGCCCGCACTTCCCCTGCGCGATCATCCTCGCAAGGCCAGCAGGGACGCTCCGGCGAGGAGTCAGCCCCTGTGACCCTGCTGACTTTGGAGGCACCTGTGCTTTATGCTGTCATCGAAGTTGCCAAGGCTCACGAGGTCCCTGCCTCCCAAGCTGTGATCACGCTGCCATCTTCTCCTCCTACTCCGCTGGCTCCCGTCTCCTCTGCCTCCTCTGTCTCCTTGGACCGTGCTGCCGACGAGCTGAGTCGGCTGCTGGAGGATCTCCGGGGCGCGGACCCCCGCCTGGTGGCCGGGCGCCTGGAGTTGGTCTCCGGCTGGGTTCGCTCTGACGCCTCTGTCCGAGCGGCGCTGAGCCAGGCTGTGACGGCTTCCGAGGAGGGGAAGCAAGTCACCTCCCAGGCCATAGCCGCTCGCGATGCAGCATTTAGGGATGCTTCCTCTGCTGAGGGCCGCTGCAAGACGCTGGAGGGCGAGTTGCAAGGGCTGCATGATGAGCTTGCCAAGGAGATTCGCGACCGCCAGGCGAAGGAGGAAGAGATGAAGGCTCGGGAGGCTGCCGTTAAGGACCGCGACGCCGAACTCTCGGCCGACCGCGACTGGCTGAAGATGCTGGAGCAGGCGCTGAAGACAGAGAGGGTTGAGCTGGATGCCAAGGCGGAGGTCTTGGCCGAGGACCGCGCGGCCTTCACGCGCTATGAGGAGATGGCTCGCACGGCACTGAAATCGCTTTATGAAGGGGGCCTGGAGAAACCGCTGGCCGGAGCCAAGGAAGGCCCCACCAAGCTGGTTCCCTTCCTCGTCGAGGCGCTTGAGGAGGTCGTGACTGGCATCGGCCCCATGGCCGAACTTGAGGCTCGCGTCTTTTCCTCCGCAGCGCTGACGCGGATTCTCAGCCACGTCTACCTCCGCAACCCCGACGCCAACCTTGATGACCTGCTGGAGCCCGTGTACGCCAAGTGCTCCGCCGCTGCTACCGAGGTCGTAAAGGGTCGAGCGGAGGCCTTGCTGGCGAAGTTCCGCGCCTTCAACACCGCGCCCAAGTGAGGCACTGCCGGCTTCGTGGCCTCGGGGGGTGGAGCTGACAAGCGCGACTCTACCACGAGTGGTGGCGCGGCCCAGGGGTGATCTTCTCGCGGCCTCTTTCCTGCTTCGATTCCTGCAACATGCACCATGCCTCGTGGATGCGTTTAAATTTGTGTTTGGTATTGTGAGAACAATCTATGGTTTGTAATATTTGCTTCTGGATTTGCGAGATTTTGCGATTTCCTTCCTATTTGCTTGTGTTCTACGTCGGCAGGGCCCGGCCCCGCGCATACCTCAGCCGCCATTAGCCCCGACTGGATCACCAGGACGGGACTAAGGAGTGAGGGGCTACGTGGCAAGTTAGGCTCCTGAGTCACGATGCTCAGGAGTCCCCCTTGACGCGCAAACAACAAATAGGGAGGGGGTGGAAGAGAGGATCTGTCGTTCTACGTCGGCAGGGCCCGACCCCGCGCATACCTCGACCGCTGTTAGCCTTTCGGAACTAAGGAGTGAGGGGCTACGTGACTAGTTAGGCTCCTGAGTCGCGATGCTCAGGAGTCCCCCTTGACGCCCAAACGGGTCTTCATACCTTGGCTCCGCTTGGGGAGGGGCGTGCGACGACCAGGTCTGAGGGACCTGGCTGGGTGGCGTGTGCTCGGGTGTGGCCCGGGTGCAGCCCCCGTGCCCAGCCCCCTCGCGCGGTGCTCCTGAGGGGAGGCATTGCGATGAGGCCAGACACTAAGCTCTGGGCTCCCTGAGGTTGATACAGTCGTGGGCTGCCCTCAGTTGTTTATCACCAGGACGGAGCATAGCATTTCCGTATGTGTACAGGCATAGCCACTCCTCGGCAGTGTCGTCAGCCAGCACGGAGCATGGTGCTTCCACTGGTACATGGGAGGGGGGTTCCCCTCCGGGAGGAGCCCCCGGGGCATGTACAGCCCTGCCCTGACACGTGGCCGGCCCGGTAGGGCTATGAGAGGTGTATCTGAGCACCGTGAGCCAGCGCGGGACTCACGTGGCCCTACCTCGAGGTGGGTTGCGCCTGGCTCCGGGCCTTTGTCGGTGGTACGTTCCTGCAAGATGGTTAAAATGCAAATGCTCTATGTCCTTAGGTCCCGACCCTCGAGCAAGCTCAGCTGCCGCTGGTATGCCAGGTCGCGATGCCGTGGACAAGGCCAGGGGGTGAGGGCTGGAGAGCCAGTAAGAGCTCCTGAGTCGCGATCCTCAGGCGCCCCCCTTTTAACGTGCAAGCGATTTGCATGAGGAAGGATAGGCTCATGGTAGGCGGCGGACGATAATCATAGGCAGGTTAAGCATGGAAAAGCAAACCAACTTATATAGATGAAGAGAAAGGTACACACCACTTGGCCAGGCCCAAGCGGCTTGGGGATGATGCAGCCTGAGGGGCGCCCCCAACAAGGTAAGATGAAGACATAAGCAAAACAGATACATGCCGCGGGGACAGACCCACGCGGCCTGGGAATGATGTAGCCCTGAGAGCGCTCCCAGCTGAAATGAAACTTGAGAGAAGTCACCTGATACCATTGCAGGGCGAGCGTCGGGGTAGCTGACGGTGCGTGGTGAAGAAGCCAATCCTCACGAGCCTTCTGAGCTCCGAGCCTTGGGAGGCTCAGGAGGTCCGGGCAGCTCAGCGAGGTCCATCTCCATTTCCTCCAGGAGTGCGCGGTGCTTGGCCACCTGAGCTTCCAGAATGCTCCTCATTAGGCGCTGGTGAGCAGCAGCCGCGTTCGGCAAGCCGAGGGGCATGCGAACATAGCTGTGCGGTGGGCCCTTGCAATGCCCCACGCGCGAAGGCCAGAAGCACTCCTGAGACGCGACTCGATTGAGCCCTGGGTAGTCGATGCAGACGCGCAGGCCACCATCTTCGCCTGGATGGGGAGCTACGCTGGGCAGGCGGTGGTTGCCTTGCATGACTCTCGATTCCTGCAATTCCTGAGCGACCTTGGTGATGAACTCCTGAGGGTTGGCCCCTCCTTGTCTTATGCTTTCCTGAGGGAAATGCACCGCGAAGCACGCCTCCAAGTGGTGCCCGAGTGCCTTCCTCGTGATCTTGGCAAAGTCAGTGGCTCCCCAGGAGAGAGCCCCCGAGCCTTGCCCGAGGAGGGCGCCGGGCGTGCCTTCCTATGCGGCGGAGGGTGGCGCCCCTTGGATGGGCGCAGGTCCTGATGTGGCGCCTCCGGAGGTGCCTGCCTCCTGAGGCCTTGAGCCAAGTGATGTCTTCTTCTTCTTGGGAGCTGCTTTAGGAAGGTTTCCACTCTTGCTTTCTGGGTCCTCGATTGACGCGGCTTGGAAGGTGCGCCCAAGAGAGCACACCGCATCCTCCTCTTCACAGGGGACCGTGATGACTCCGCCACTTCCTGGCATCTTGAGGACGTTGTAGCCGTGGTGAGTCACTACCATAAACTTGGCCAGAGCGGGATATCCGAGGATGGCATTGTATGGAAGGCGATTGTGGGCAACGTCGAAGTCAATGAGCTCGGTACGGTAGTTCTTGCGCTGCCCAAAGGTGACAGGGAGGCGGACCTGCCCTATCGGGAAAGTGGAACCATCAGCGACTCCTGAGAAAGGCTTGGTTGGTTGAAGCTGATCGTATGGCACTTGGAGATTGTTGAACGTCTCGACGAACAGGACGTTGAGCCCTGCTCCACCGTTGATGAGGGTCCTGGTAACTTGCACATTGCTGATGACTGGGGAACAGAGCATCGGAAGGACACCGGCCGTTGCCGCGCACTAGAGCTGATCTGCTGAGCTGAACATGATGGCGCACACAGACCATCTGAGGGGGAGCGTGGCCTCAAGCTTGGGGAGGACTGCATTCACCTCGCGAGCAAACTGCTTGAAGATGCACTGAGAGGCTGGGGCCTGGGCACCGCCCAAGATGCAAGCGATCGCACGCGGCTCCTGGAAGCCCCCAGCCCCCTCGTCCTGATGATGGTCGTCATTCCTTCCTGGCGGTGGTGGCAGAGGAGGAAGTCCTGCAGTGCCTTGTGGGCGATCCTCACGAGGCTGGTCCCTCCAAGCCCCCTCGCAAGGCTGGTCCTGCCAGCGGTCCTCGCGAGGCCGGTCACGCCACCCTTGGAGAGGGCCTTGGTCGTCCCATCGTCCTCCACCTCTTGCTCCGCCTCGGCCGTAGCCCCGATCGTTGCGCTCGGGGCGTCGACCGACACGGCCTTCTTGCACGGCCCTGAGCTCTTGGCATTCGTTGGTGTTGTGGGTGTGGAGATCGTGGTACACACAGTACCGGCTGCCTTTGAACGACTCCGGCTGGTCCCTTCCGTGCTTCATGTCCGGCTCTGCTGCGAGCACAGCTGCTCCCTTGCGCTTTACGTCCTTGGCCTTGGCTTTCTTCTCTTCTGGATCTGCCGATGGGAGCTCGAGAAGGGAGAGGCGTCCCTCCTTAGCCCTTGTGCACTTGGTCGCCTGGTTGAACAACTCCAGAGACATGCACAAATCTTCGTGAATTGCTAGCTCCTCCTTCATCTTGACGTCGCGGACGCCATCAGAGAACGCCGAGATGATGGCCTCCTCAGTCACCTTGGAATCTTGAGGCGAGCGCTGTTGAAGCGCTGGATGTACTTCTGCAAGGTCTCCCCGAGTTGCTGCTTGATGCGGCGCAGGTCACCCACGGCCGGCGGACGGTCACGAGTGCCCTGAAAGTTGGCGATGAAGCGAGTGCGCATCTCGTCCCAGGACGAGATCGTGCCAGGAGGCAGGTTCAGGAGCCAGGTGCGGGCATCGTCCTTTAGTGCCATGGGAAACCAGTTCGCCATGACCTTTTCGTCCCCATTGGCGGCTTCGATGCTCAGCTCGTAGAGCTGCAGGAACTCTGCAGGGTCGGCAGTGTCGTCGTAGCAAGGGGGCAGGTCAGGTTTGAACTTGCCCGGCCAGGCGACACTGCGTAGCTCGGTGGTGAAGGCACGACAGCCTGCGGTGGCCACCGGAGCTCTCTACTGATGCGGGGCTTGCTCCTAGGGATTCCCACGCGCCGCTGCCTGGAGCAGCGCGGGGTCTTGACGTGCTGGCGCAGGAACGCGGTCATGGCGTGCTGGTGCCGGGAGCACGCAAGCACCTTCTTGGGGACGAGGGATTTCTTGACAGCTCCTTTCTTGTCGTGCGGGCGCTGGACGCGGTGGATCCCATCCTGGGGCCGCGCGCCTTGGAGCCAGGGCACCTTCTTGGGGAGGAGGTGGCGGAGGCACCTCCTGGGCTGCACCACCCGCGCAGGATGGAGGATGAGGCAGCGAGAGGGACGGCGTAGGGGAGCCCCCTACGGCGCTGACGAGCTCGGTGATGCGAGCGAGCCACTCCTCGTAGAGGTCGTCGACGGGACGGTAGTGCAGGAGCTCACGCGCCAGGAGCAATGCGGCGTGTGCGTCCGTGGGGGCGCGATGGGGGCGGGACGACGAAATAGCTGGAGTCAGCGACGGGGTAGCGGTGCGGCCTTCCCTCCGCACCGAAGGATGCAGCAACGAGGCTTGCTGCTCGTTCCCCGCCGGGCCGGTGGCGGCGTTGGCGGCAGGCGACGGGGAACGACGGGGACACCCGCCGACGGGAGCCGTCTGGGCGACGCGGGCGGCGAGAGTGGCCCGACGCTTGGCGCGAGCCCGGCGAGCGTCAACCATGGACACAATGGGTGATCGAATGCGGAACAGCGGAAGAAAGACTCCAGCGCACCTCTACCTGGCGCGCCAAATGTCGGATGTTGGGTTCCGCCAGACCCTTAAGGTTCGAACTCTGGGGTGCGCACGAAGATCTTCCCCCTACCAACCCACGTCTCATCGCCTCGCGAGAATCTAAGCTAAACAATGAACAACACGAGGACACAAGATTTATACTGGTTCGGGCCACCGTTGTGGTGTAATACCCTACTCCAGTGTGTGGTGCGGTGGATTGCCTCAGGGGCGGATGATGAACAGTACAAGGAAGAACTGCCTCACGAGAGGTGTTCTTGAGCTGATGCGGTGTTCTACTTGGGATGGATCTTCCTGCCTCTAGATGCTATTCTCCATGCCTTCTACTGTGGAGACTAGCCCTATTTATAGAGGCCCTGGTCCTCTTCCCCAATATTGAGCGGGAAGGGCGCCAACAACGACTATGTTGAAGGGGAACATCTAGTACAAGTTATCCTGACTAAAGTTGGTCTTCGGCTGCCAAAGGCACTGGTGATGACGCCGTCTTGGGCTCCACGGTGACCTCCTTCCTGCCGCTCTACTGGTCTTGGTCTCGTTGCACTAAAATGGTAACCTTTGCCTGATGCCTCGGTACTCCACGCCTGTCCTTGCCCCCTTTGCACCAAAGAGGAAACAAGGTCACTGCGCAGGCCGGCGCCCGCCTAGCGCCTGCCTGGTCTCGATCGTCACGACTTGCGTCACGAGCACCTCATGAGGTATCCTTGCCTTGATCTCTCCGCCTCCTTGCGAGCCTTCCTGGCGAGGCCACTTATGTGGAAGCCTTGTGTCGTACGCCCCGCGAGGCTTGGCCCCTCGCGAGGGTCTTGAGTTTTGCACTGATGAAGATGGGCTGTACTGGGCCACCACTCGAGCCACGCCGCAGGCCGCAGGTAGGCAAGTCTGGGGACCCCCGTTCCCAGAACACCGATAGTGTCTTTTGCTCTCGCCTTCTCCTCAAAATCAAGAGTGCTAATGAGATCCAAAACGGAAAACTCACATCGCTTGTTTTTCAAAGAAGTAGCAAAATCATTCCACGAAGGTGGAAGCTTGGCAATCATGGTCCCAGCAACAAATTTGTCCGGCAACACACACTTAAAGTACTCAAGTTCCTTAGAGAGTGACTGTATCTCATGAGTCTGCTGAACAGCAGAGCGCTCATCAGTCATCTTGTAGTCACAAAATTGCTCCATGATGTACAACTCGTTGCCAGCGCCCGAGGGCCCAAACGTGGCCTCGAGCGCAGCCCACATGTCTTTGCTGCTGTCAAACAACATATATGAATCCACAATGGAATCGTCAAGAACACTCAGCAGGGCGGCTTTGAAGAGGGTATCGATGTTCTGAAAAGCTTCCTGCTGTGTAGGATTAAGATCGCCCTCAGGCTTACCCTTAGTGGCATCATAGCACTACATGATCTGAAACCAATATACTGCTCTTGTGCGCCACCTTTTATATTGCACACCCTTAAAAGTAGGCGGCTTCAAAAGCACAGCAAAACCACTCGGAGTAAATTGCCTATAATCAGGTTTTTGGATTGGATTGTTGAATATATGAGCAATTTACTATGAGATTTAATCCGAATCAGCAGTAAATAGATCATGATGACAATTGCAAACATCAAAGTAATGATGCGGACTAAACCAGGAGGACAGAATCACATACTGTACAGCGGGAGTAGAACCGCTATGGTTGATGTTGTCACTCATGTCATTGATGAAGAGGTTACCGAGGTCGGGGAAGAGGACTGTCATTGAGGAAGTCGTCGCTGGCAGCAGTCATAGGAGTGTGCTCCCCAAAAACCTGATCTCCCCTCTACCGTACATGATCATGAAAGGTGGGGTTCGGAGGACTGCTATCCCTTCTCGTGGTGCATGCCGGAAGGAGCGCTGGAGAAGAATTGCGTGGCAGCGCTAAGATCTGGAATGGTGCGAAACCATATGATACAGCGGCGGCTAGGGTAGAGCATGTCAGGTCGGTCGTGCGAGTAAGACCAAGTATAATAGTAGGCCTTTGGCCCCCAAACCCCACGTCCAAGTCAATAATAGCCCCACCAAGGTTTGTCTCAAACAAAAAACGGAGTAATTAAGGCGTCCGTTAGTCCCTTTAGAATAAATACTATATCATTAATAATGGCCCCACCTTTTGTCTCACATAGTATGTTGGTGCTCCTGCTACAACCGGCTACAAGTTTACAATCCGCTTCTCTTCTCTCTCCTCTTCTCTTTCCTTCAACTAAGCACAAATACTATATTTAAATCCTTATAGCCTACTTATGTCATCTAATTGTAGTATTTGCTCTAAAGTTACTCTCCACTATGTAGTCTGAAATGCCAGGCGTGCAGCGGGTGGTGCCCTCGGTCGGCGTGCCGCTTCAACGGCAGAAGCAGTGAGAGGTCACGTCGCCCTGACTTGCCATCAATGTGGAGCGGCGGGCTCAGCTGGCGCCGGGAGGGAAGCGCGTGCGGGAGGGGGGGGGAGGGGTTTTGGTTGGGCCAAGAAGGTGAGAAGCCAACTTGGGATCGGTTCGGACGGGGAAATATCATGTGCTCCCATACTCTGCATATGACACTAGTCTATGTTACTACTCCCTCGTTTCCGGTTTATAGAGATGTTTAGAGTAACATAGTAATATGTTACAGTATAAGTTACTCCCCACTATGACCAGCCTTGGCCTGTCCAAGTGCTCCACCATGTATAGCTGCTAAGCCTGCCACGTAGACATAAAATATAATGTGGCAAGTTAATTAAGAAGAGAGAGACTAGTTTGGTGACCGCAAGAAGAAACGGTGGAAAGACAGTTTTGAGTCTATAGCTAATTAAATGAAGCAAGCTTAGCAACAATAAACTAAGCACCTATGCATTGAATACTTGAGTTACTAAGCCATTTAATGCACTTAGCACCTCATCTAAGCACATCTAAGCACTTAGCCTTAGCACCCCCTTGACCGTGGACCTTGACGGTGTACGTCACCTTGTGTCTCATAATTTTCCTCGTCATCTTCTGAGTCCTAGAAGATCTCACCCACATCATCATTAGGCATGTCACTTCCTTGATAGACAACATGCTCAGAAGGAGTAGAGGTGACTGGGGACGCACCACGTCGTGGGCACTCCATACGTGCTCGTGTGTGTGTGTAGCGTGCGTGTTTTTCCATTGGTGTTAGCTCTAAGGCCGAGGCTGCGGTCGTCTTCGTCTCTGACTAGTCGTTGAGCAACGATGGCAAAGAGGTGCTGCAAGAGAGGCGTAGGCGCCATTGTGTGCGAGCTTCGCCGTAGCACGATGAACCGGACGTCACCGCAGATGGCGCATGCTTCCATGCAGCTGAGTGTGTGCGCATGCATGTGTTATTCACGCGCATTCTGCGGCCGAGTGTGTGTACATGCACGTGTTGTGTATGTGCGTTGTGTGCTCCATGCTGTGCACGTATGTGCATGAGTTTGATCAGATGGAGTTAGTGCGTTGGCATGTGTACATGCGTGGCTACATGCGTCCTGTACATGCGTGGCTTGCTGCGTGGTTATCAATATAAACTATAAAACATCTTCAACTTAGCATCCTGATGTACCGTTTCTAGTGGTTAGCGAAGAGTTCATGTTGTTTTATTTGTTTATAGGTGGGCAGGCGGCAAAAGACAGGGGAAAACACACAAGGTTCCTTGCAGACGCTCCACCGCGAGGTTCCTTGCTCCTTCTCGATCGTCGGGAATCTATGCTCTTCAACTCTTTTCTTTTACGTGAGCTTTGTTCATCCTTTTCCCAACACGTGAGACATCTAGCATCAAGGTGCACGTGTCATGCAAGAAAATGGAGATAATCAGATAAGCAGTGCGTAAGTGAGTCGTGCACTTTGATGGCACCTACACAATATTTTTTCTCCTCGATGGCACGTGAATAGTGCACGTACTCAACGACGGAGCACAGGATGGTAGCAATGACATGGTTAGCCCTTTTTTGGAGAGAGTACGTACTAAATAACTTTGATGTGTCCCATCAACTCGCAGAATGACGAGAAGCTTGATTATTCCTTCTCCCTCGCCAATGTGTGCGCGGTGGCTCGCAGCACGAGGAGAAACTTTTGCTTACAAGAGGTGGACGTGCAACAGTTCATTTGGTGTCAGATTGCCAGAAGTACTACTGTAGAACCATCGACTTCCGGAAGAGGCAAGAGCCAAGTGCAAGGTCACCTACTAACCTTAGGCTAGGTGTAGTGGGAGTAACATAAGTAGGGGTACCTCCTTTTTTTATTCTAGAAACAACCACACACGAATATCGAGGTGCTGGTTACATAGAACAAATTTCCTGGAGTCCGTGCTCAGCCCTCCTCTATCTCTCTTCTCAGCCAGCCAGCGGACGTGCGGAGCCCATCGTCTGTTTGCTCATATGTGGTCCCACCTATCAGTGAAAACGCAAGAGGACCCACTAAACCTGAACATCTTTCACCTCGACGTGCTGGTGATGAAAAACAAATCCAATAAAGATCTTCGGTGGCCGCTTTTGGAGTTACTCAAGAGTAGTAAGATTCTATTTACAGTTTAACCCAAGATGCACATCACGTGGCTTCAACTACCACTCTATTTTCTTGCATGACACAACCTGGATACTGGATCTCCCACGTGTCGGCAAAAGAAGGAAGTTGGATATCTTCTAAAATGTATTCTTGTGGTTCTTGTTTTCTTTGGTCTTGCTTTTCTAGTCAAAATTATCGTTGGAGTTCATGCAAAATGGAGGTCCGTTTGGGGTCGTGCATTGGAGTTGGCCTTACAAGTGGGACCACAGTTGAGGAAACCGACTATCGGCAAACCCCCACCTCGCCCGTCGCATGATGGCTGAGTTAGAGAAACGACGAGGTTGAAGAGATTGCTCTAGCACGGACTCCAAGAAATATGGTGTCAGATGGATGTCGTGTTGGTGGCGTGTGCCGTACTCCTGGACGTGAATGCTTGTTCTGGCCCATGCCACCCTACTACTCCTACTACTTATATAGTACTAGTAGTATCGAGGATTCGAGGTGCTGGTTATGTATAGCGAACACATTAACATATGGCTACAGTAAAAACACCCGCCCGACGCGCGAAGCATGTGAAGCTAGTACAAATAGTGTACTACTATTGTTGATTGTCCTCATCTGATAACTTGTTGCAATGCACATACAATTATGTATTTGGAAAATATATTTTTGCCTCGTCACACCACTCACTCAGAGAGGTGACTTGAAAGCCATTCATAAATTTAGTAAGTTTATCACAGGCATATCATTTTATTACAGACAACAGGTCATCAACCCACAATGACAACGAGGATACATTATAAATACTAAAGTTTTCATCACACAACAAATAATGAACTTCAACTCAACCAATCCTCGGCGTTGGAAACGCTTGCTTTGAACTACAAGTGATTCTCTGGGACGAGCCATCTATTGTCAATCTCGAGACCAATGCAGGACTGATCATCCAGGCTAAAGCGGCCTACTATATCAGTACCAGGGTAGGGAACCACCCAAATGTCCGAGGTATAGATATAGTTGCTTCTCATAAATGGTACTGGTAACGTTGTGTCAATAGCAGTTGGATCGCCTTTCACCATCATCGTATAGTTTTTATCCAAGGAAGAGCGGGTTTTCTCCAAGACTATCAATTCTGTACCAGGGAGAAGGTGTTGGCGCTAGAACACTAGTATCCATCCCGAATACCATGCAACAAGTGTAGGAATAGGTCCGGAGAGTGCAACCATGGGAGACAACACGTGCTCCATCAGTAGTAACAAACTCAGTGCACTGTATACAGACAAGAAGAGGTGATCCATCGGAATTAGTTGCCAGGCGCCACTGGGTATATAAGTTCTGCTCATCCTCATGCTCGTGATCATCACCATCGTCATCTCCCCCTTGGTTATAATGTTTTTTCAAGTATAGGTGGTGGAATGTTCATAGGACCTTGAAAACACAAGAAGAAGGTTAATTAGTAAAGGGAAACTTGCTAACCCGCATGCATGTGGATGAAACAATTATAATTACGGTGGAAGACAAACGTACCGAAACTACGAGGATCCCATGCAAAAACAATGCCATGAGTGGTGGAAGCAAACACAAGATCCTCGTATTGAATTGCATCACAGTACACATCCGTGTATAGAAACTGATTTTTGAGCAATATCCATCGAGTCGAACCACAAAGGACGGCAACAAGCTTGTCAAATATAGCAACAACTTCATAGTTCTTGTAATTACAAGAGCGGTTGGGAACTCGACAAATTGCTATCTTCCATAGAAGACAGTCACCATGATCGTATTTGAACATGCGTACAATACCGGTGTGCTCAACCTCTGGGCAGTCTGCTAAGATTTTTCAAAGTGGAACCCTGTGACGAGTATACACATTCACAAGTTCCCACTCGCAGTTGTACCCAATATAAACAACCCAATCTCCATTTACGCCCGCCCAATCCTTGCCCTCAAGCGATGGCAACTTAACATCATATGTATCATTATCAAGTGGCATCAACTTGCACAAGGTGAGGCCTCCGTCTTCCCCGCGCCAGTCATCAGGGTCACGACGAAGAAGATAGGGGAGATCAAACCGCTCCTTGACCTTTGGGTTCCTTGTAATGATGTTATTAGTTGAGTCGAGAATGGTCTTGAACAAACCTGCCATGCTAGCCGAGGTGATGACGTCGCACTGATCAATGAGTTCCTCCACCACGTCATCTTTCAGATTGGGGCAAGAATAACGGGGTCGTTTCCGGCCTGTTCCCTCCATGGAGAAGACGATCGAACAATGGCAGAAGGAAGGGTGAAGGAAAATGGAGGAGGGAGGAAGAGCGTGCGACATCAGTTCCAAATCGAGAGGGAAAGGTGAAGAGTCGGTGGACGGTTGCCAGTTTGCCACGGTACATGAAGAGGCGCCTCGGCCTACACGTCCGTTCGGAAATACTAGTAGAAAAGGACTCGCCGTCATCTCACTGACATGTTGGAACGGGACCACATGTCAACAAAACATGGTGTGTAATTTCTCGTGCAAAATGTGATCTGGCCGCGTTAGCCCGAGGTGCCGCGTTAGTTCTTTTTGAAAGTTTGCCGCATTAGTTATCCACCTTTATTTTTTAACATAAAATCTGAATGGATAGCTCCTGTGGTCATCACACGTGAGCGGATATATAGGTGGGCTAGGTGGGAAGGCGGTTGAGCAGGCGGCAACAATCTGAGTGCTAAAAGAGTTGATCCAATGCTTGGTTTTGTTTTGATTTTCCAACTATGACCATTGGATAGAGTGAATCAATGGCTTACGTTCAAAGTTATTCTCATACTATAGAACTATTGATTCAGTTGCTGTGCTGTTACCGTCCAATATTCGCATGTGGTTGTTTCTGGAGTAAAAAAGGAGGTACTAGAACTTACTATGGGGAAGGTGAAGTAATGGTTGATTCGCCTAAGCAACTTATTACTGTGGGAATATGGGAGTACCAACAGATTCAAGGAACAGAGAAATGATGGTTGCTTCGTCCGAGCAACTTAATGTGGTGAAGGTGGGGCTCTGTGATTTGATTGCTCACTAGTGATTACTACTATTGGGGTGAATCTTTCCCTGCAGTTGTGTTGTGCACTCAATATTGCTGCATGGCAGGTGGAGCCGGATGAACGATGTCCAACATGTCGGCCAAACGAAGTTGAATTGTTTCTGGCATTGCTATCAATCCTTCAGGATTTGTTTATATGTACGCATAATTTTAATGAAATTGTACTGTGATGCTATGAAGGTTTCAACTTTGGTTCCTGTAGGAAAAAAAGGTTTCAACTTAGGATTCATGTGTCTTGCCTCGAGATTATGTTGTTACAACATTCCATCAAATACAAATGAAACTACCATGGGTACCATGGCTAATGCATCTCAATGGTTCGCAGATCAGCGCCAATATTCACGTCACAACTGAAGACAAAGTTGTGAGAAGGTGTACAAATAAAGAAAAATATATAATTGATCGATGTTGTTCATAGGCATGGCTCCATTTCCTTGGCACAGTGTTCATTGCTTGGCAGCTAGTTTCACCCAGCTCTGTATTCAAAAAACAGGTGTATGGAGGACACCACAATCCGATCATTTTGTGCAGCTCCACTAAAATTGAGCGGACCATCCCTATTTGCAAATATATCCAGTCAGTGTGATTACAATAATAGTGGAACTAGATGATGAAACATAACACACATAAATAGAAGCCGATCACCTCTATGCTCTCTCTTTAGGACTAACTTCTTGTTGGAGAAGATTAGGCATGGAGTTGGATGAGGAGGATAGAAAAACCAATCTCCCTTTCTGCAGTCCCACAGAAATGTAAAAACGTTGCCCGTGTGACATTTTGGCGGAACTGCACAAAACACTCTTAAGAAAAAAGTGATTTGTGCAGTTCACCAAAAGGTCGCAATAGCAACGAGGTGAAAATGGATAGCCCTGTTTGTAAAAGGAGGTAGAAAGGAAACAATTACTGCCCAATAACACGAATTGAAGACACATACACCGACAAAAAACAAGCATGTTCCATGTAATAAGGGAAAGATAGCACATGGTGGTTTATCAAAAATGGTTTGAGGACGAGATTGCAAGATGGAAAGTACGTCGGCCGAGATACGATTTAAGTAAACAACTAAAGAAGATCCACATGCAACAACGTGGGAAGATGGGCAGTGGAGCAAGGCCGGAGGAAGCTGTACCTGAGGGTCGTCGGGATGTTACTAGGAGGGTGCCGACGGACAGGATCTGCCCATACTACGGCAGCGAGAAAGTGGCGAAGGCCCTACCGCGTCGGAGCTTGGTCAGAGAGAACGACGGGTACCACAGATTGGGACGTGCTACCTCAATGCCGTCGAACGGAGAGACGATGCACATCCTCCCTTTCTGCCAGCGGACGGGATGCGGCCGGACCACTGACCAACGCTGAGAGAGAGAGGCCACGGCCTCCTTGTGTGAGATGGTGTGACGAGAGACAAACCCATTTTTCCATTTTCCCCACGGCAATCGTTTTATATTCTGTACGTGCCATTGAGGAATATATAACTTTATTTAACACTAACGCGTCAAGTCGAACTTTGTTCCATCTAGGCATGGTACCCGACCCTCCTTCAAGTAATCAACTGCTACACGCGTCAAATTATCACGTGGGATGCCTTTTCTACAGAAACGAACTCCATTATGTACCCGCGCGGGTGTGGCCGGGAACGAGACGTGAGTATGTGTGTCCTGCATGCACTTCTTCTTTAGGTGTAGGTATGTACGTGGGTGGGTGTGAGAGAGATGGTTTGTGCGAAACAGAGGCAATGTGTTGATGATATCTCAAACAAAAAAACATAACATATGCAATGTGTGTGAAACAGATTCATGGACGTGAGATATCGATAGAATTGAAAACAGGGATGAAGTGTGTGGCTGCGCGATCGATAAAGAGTGCCATAGAATCTGTGTTTGCCCATGTCAAAGATATAGGGCGGCTGGCCTACTGGAATTTGAGAGGGCAGATGTGCAGTTTTTCTCCGTGGCATGGATACCTACCTACAACGTTCGACTATAGGTGTGTGCGTGTGGGGTGGGGGGTTGGGGGGGAGGGGGCAGAGACCGATTGACTAGTATATGTGTGGGGAAGGAGAGAGACCTAGCTATGTATTGAGGGAGATCGATCGACATCCATGGATATGTGTAGTAGAGGAATAAGGTTGGGATAAAGACAAAGGTAGAGCGTCGGAGGGTTGGTGGTGGAGTGGCATCTCACAAATGGTGGGAGAGGCCTGCTAGACAAACAGAGTGTATGAGTGCAATAACAATAAGAGAGGGCGGGGGATGTCTGTCTGTCTATGCACGTGCGTGTGAGAGACGGGTCGGGAGGTATGCAAGGATGATGAGGGGAGACGATATGGTTGTGGTAAGCATACGTAACTACATAGGAAGGTCAACCATCATGTGTCCGAGAAAGGGAGAGACACAACTAGAGAGGTAAGTGTATCGGTGCATGGGGAAAATGAATTATAGTCGACCTGGCTATATGTAGGGAGATCAGTTCATACACACACCTGCATGTATTAGAAGCAAATAAGGTCCGGAGAGACAGACAGGGGGAGAGGGGTGTGGCTAGGAGGTGGTGCGAGAGGCCTACCATGTCGAGGGGGGAGGAGTGTGCGAGTATGTGATCAATGAAAAGAGGGGCGGAGAGTGCACCTGCGTGGAACCGTATTGGACATAGGGGGGCACGGACGGTGAGAAGAGAAGAGGGGAAGTATATATGTGTTTGCTGTAGGCACACTTGGCTAGAGAGTTATATCGACCGGTGTGTGCTGGAAAGGAGCCGGGGGCCTACACACACCGCGGGTGGACGACCTAAAGAGAAATAATGAACGTGCGCGATGGAGGGGACGCTAAGGGTGGGTGAGAGGGGGGGGGGCGTGTGCATGCACGATAGAAATTTAGCACTAGCTAGCTACAAATATAAGAGGATCGTGAGGGTGTAAAAGACGAACAAAGATCATAATTCATTATAAAAAAGTGGATACGGATACTTGAATAAGATATCATAATGTAGAACATTGATTATAATTTGGGCTAATGTGTGGCTTTTGCAACTTAGGGCTAAATACTTGTCATAATGTAGGGGGCGGGGCACTATACTTTGTGTGATAAACACGGTGTACGTATGGAACATGGTTTAGATTATGAATATATAGTTAGTACATCAAATGTACTATTATTTGGAATCAACATCAAGTGTATTCAATAAATAGAATTCGAGTTCATGTAGTACACATAGTTCATATCTATCTCTATAGTAATCATGTGGTGTGTTATTAAGGTAATACACGAATGATGGTTGAAGTTGGCAACAATCATGATTGTAGATTCTTATTGAAATAGAGAAATGAATTCAAACTCAGTTCGAATTGCAGCGATAGTATAGACATTTGGAATGCACTAAAATTTTGGTATGAGTAGGTTACATGCATTATACAGCAAGCGAAAAAGTTTAATTGGACATAACATGGATTCATACTCCCTCCTTCCATCTATATAGGGCGTAATGAGTTTTTTAAGACCGCCTTTGACTATTGACAAGATTAATAGTAAATGACATGCACAATGTGAAAATTATATCATTGAAAGAACCTTTCATAGATGAATTTAATGGTGTGCTTTGTGTAAGTTGCATGTCATATATTATTGCTCTAATATTTGGTCAAAGTTAGCATCAAAAAACGCATTACGCCCTATATAGATGGAAGGAGGGAGTAGCTTTGAATAGCATTTGTATAGTAAAACGGGGCAAGACTCTCTCTTTGTGTGGTGTGAATAGTTTTATTTTTTTTGTTTCCTTTTTGGTTGAGGGAAGTGCGAATTGATTTGGTACGTACAAGTACAATATTACTACACGTTAGGCTTGTCCCTAAAATTCAACCCGCGCCTTGTTATATCCCGAAAAATTAGATATCGTGCTCCCAAAACTAGCGCCTTCACAACCCGAAATTACAATGCGCGCGAAAGCTCCCTCCAGCTGCCAAATCCCGACAAGCGAAATCCCCCTTCTAACCCTGAGCCGAAAAGGCCGCTAGTTCAAATCGGTGGGGGGTACTTTTGTAACACACCCTACATTTTGGACAAGCGCGTCCCTAAGTCATGGTTCACCCCCTCCCATCGCCCCTTTTCGCCATTCGAAATCCCAGGCCGCCATAACCTATTCGCTCCAGCCGCGAAACCCCACCCTCCTCCGTCCGCCACCTCACTGCTGCCCAGCCGGAGCCTCTTCCTCGACGACGTCGTCCACTGCAACAGCTCGACGTCCCTCATCCACCTCCCCGGATGAGGATCCGTCGTCCATCTCGTCATCCCGCTAGTTCAGCCGCTCCGTCCTCCACCTCCAAGGAGCTGCTCCGATGATCGCCTCGTCTATCGCAGCTGCTCCATCCCCACAGTGCGGCCTTAACCTGCTCCACTGGAACCGCAACATCCTCACCGACTCCTTGGACAAAGTCGAGGCCTACTCGGTGCCACCAAAGAGGTTGTACACTCATCCCATCGCACCTTCTCCTTAACTCGACCTCCCGGCGCTGACGGTGCTCCATCCCGCACCCCCATGGAGCGGCTACCTTGAAGCTGGCGCCGCGGGCGACATCTCCACGACAGCTCTCCCCCAGTGCGAGGCCCCTTCAGCGGCGGCGTCCATACCAGCCGGATCTGCTGCTGCTGCTTCGGCTCTCGCTCGCTCGCTCGCGCTGCTGCTGCTGCTCCGGCTCTTGCTCGATCGCTCGCTCGCTCGCACTGCTGCTACTGCTCTCCCCCTCGCTCGTGCTGCTGCTCTGCTCCGATTTAGCCACACTTTAGTCGACTGAATCGACTTTTGGGTCAGTCGATTTTCAGGTGTTGGGGGAGGGGGGGCTCGCCGGAGTTAAGGAAGAACCACCAGCAGCGGGGACAGGGGCTCGCCGGAGAGGTACCCCACTATCTATCTTAGGGTTCAGGGTGGGGGGCGGGGGCCTAGAGGGCTGGCCGGGGCGGCGGCGGATCGGCGGTGGGGAGTTGTTTCGGGGCGACGAGGCGGCGTTGGGGCCGACAGTTCGGACGGTGGTGGCTGGCGGCTCAGAGCGGTGAAGGTTGAAGATGAACCGTAGGCCCTCCCTAAACTACATGTCAAGTGCCTCTCTGCTACCATTGCGTTCAATTTCGACAGTAACATTTAGATTCTACAATAAATTTCAGTTTCGACAGTTAAGTTCAGAGTCAACAGTTTTTACCTCATCTGTTGTAGTCAGGTGGTTTTTGGTGATGTAAATTTTACATCTATTTTACATCATCTATTGAAGATGCTATTAGAATCCCACTTGAGATTGACGATGTCTGTCTTGTGCTGCTTCAACCTTGACGTCTTACGGCTCACCGGAGCTGCTCCATTGACAGAATGATCCATCACAACAGAGCAGTGCCCTGGACGCCGTCTACAGATTCCTCAGATCTTCCTCCACACCTGCGACAGCCACCTCTGCCTCAACTACTTTAGCGACCAACCCAATGATTCTGAGGTCTACACGGCTACGGCAAAGAGGTTGTACACTTGTTGAATCACTTATTACTATACATTCATGTTGATCCATTAGGGCTATTTTGGTTCAACGGAAAAACATAGCAATAGGGAATTTTCCAATGGCACTCTACTATTCAACTATTCATGCATTTTGTTGAAAGGAATGAGGAAAAACATCCACCTAGACCTACTTTTCAAAATTCTATGCATAAAAACAAGACCAAGTGCATTAGTGACAGAATAACATTCTAACTGTACACGCTTTCATATGGTTTCACTTTATTTTGGCCATGTTTCTTTGAATTCCTCTGCTTTTCCAATTCCTGTAAATCAAACACCCAAGTTGACAAAAATCCTGTGTTTACAAATGCTCTGTTTACCATGTGCATTCCTATTCTATTCCAGTGTTTTTCCTATCCCTGCGTTTTTAGAATCATGCAAGCCAAATGAGCCCTTACAGAATTACTTTAGTGACAGGTAGGCGTCGAAGGGAACTTTGTGTGGTTTGTCCTGCTCCTGCCGCGACGTCGTCCACCTCACCTGAGCTGCTCCATCGACAGAAGCGTCCACCAAACTAGACATCACGACTCCTGACCATCTTTCGCTGCCTCAGATCTCCTTCCTTGCCACCGGCACCCACCACAACGGCTTCACCATCATCGACTCAGCAGATGAACCTGAGGAGTACACGGGTCTACAAGAGAGGCCGCGTTCTGCTTATGTTTTGCTTAAAATTACCTGCTACTTTATCATCCTGTTCACCTCTTGGACTCCAAGTCAGGTCCAAATTAATGTTCAAAGTTGAGTTCTAAATTAGTTGTGGGGCACATATCGAGGCAGCAATGAATAGTATGTTTGTCTAATATCTGGTTCACCTAGGGTATGCCTATGTTGTTCATCTTGGGTGGGAAACAAATAGTAAAGCAATCATCATCTGTCTTTTATTAAATTAAAGCAATCATCAGCCTGCTATCATTATTTTTGGATCCATCCACTGGTTGTTACCATCACTCTAAATTTCTGCATGCTCTCCTTACATAATCTCACCATATTTTTTTCGTATGCATGTCAAATATTGTACACAGTCATGCTGAACATGTAGAGAAAAAGAGAAGAGTTTTGCGCGGCAATACAATGTCATGTAGACATCGCTCCATGGTGGGTTCAATAGCAAACCCTCCCCACCCCTCTCCAGATTGTAATCCAGAGGAAGATATCTGTTCTGAGGCAGATTCAGACGCTGCTGACCACTCCTATTTACCCCCCAAGGTGTTTGCTCTACCTTGGAATGATGATGTTAGTCATATCATGCATATGTTGCCTTGCAGTACCTACTTTTGACATCATATATGTCATCTGCTTAGTTTAGACATGTTCTGTTTCTATATTATATATGGGAATTATGCAGTCTCATGTCTTTTAGCCAGCCATAATATATGTGAAATGTGCGATGCCATCCTGTTTAACCAGGCATCATATATTTGAATGATATCTTGCCCATCCTTTTCTTCATTACATTTCCATTTGTCGACAATGTTTGTACATTAAACTACTCTTCCTGTGAATCAGCCATTTGGGTGGGAGATGGAAAAAATTTGGAGCGAAAACAAGGCCTTTAGAGCAGACAGTGCTACCTGTCGAAGCAGATCTCTTGTTGGGTCCTGATAGCTCCTCAGAGATGGATTCAGAGATAGATGACCAGTCCTATTCCCCCACCGAGGTGTATGCTCTAACTTGGCACGGTTATACTGCTCAAATCATGCATATGGTGTCTTGCATTGCATAGTTTAGACATCATATACACAATATTCAACACCATGTTCTTAGTTCAGACATCATATCGAATGCCCTCTGTTAGCAGATAAATCACATATGTGAATTAAATGATGCGATCCTGATTACTTAGATGACATGTAGGTGAATTATGTCATGCGATCATGTTTAGTTATTCATCATATCTTTGAATTATGTTATGCTATGCTATCCAATTTAGATAGACATCATATATGTGAAATTATGTCATGCTATCCGTTTTAGTTAAACAACATACATGTCAACTATTTCATGCCCTCTTTTTTCCACACTGTCTATTGCATCTGTCTCTCATACAATGTCTGTACATTGAACTATGTTTCCTGTTTATCAGCCATTTGAATTGGAGCGGGTGATGCTAGTATGTAGTGGACTAAAAACACGGTCTTCAAATAAAATAGTGCTACCTCTTGGTGGAGATAGCACCCCGGTTGTACATGCACAAGAACCAGCCCTACCACACATAACCCAAACTCTCGCAGATTGTACCCCTACAGCGATGGACAGAGAACCAGCTTCACTGAATCTAACCCCAACCCCAGCCGATAGTAACCCAGTTCCTGTTGACACAACACCATCTCCACCATAGAGCTCCCAAACAAGAGAAGTTAGTAAGGCAGCTCTAGTGCCCAAAGGGCCAGTACTACTACGGCGAACCCCAACTCCACCAGTTAGTACGCCTATTCCTGTGGAGGAAGCACAACCAGCTAGTCGTAGTTTAGCATCTATCGCATTTGATGTTGTTAAATTGTATGTGCGTATCTTCCCATCTTGGAAATATTATACTGAAGATGAAGGAAAATGCCAGTTGCAGGTGTTTGTCCAGGAGTTATGTGTAAGTAATGTTATTCATGGCAATTACTTTGCATTGTCCCATACATCCTACCTCCATGATGGTTATAATAAAACAAATTTTCCCATTTTTCTCTATAGAGAAGGACCGATTTGGAAACTCAGGATGAGGTAACCTATGCTAATACCTCTGCTATCTTCAAGAATGCTTGGTGGCAGTATCGGAATTATTTGAAGAAAACGTACTTCACCGGCAAAGAAACTCATCAAAATTCCCTTACGTTCTCCTGAGACACATTTACTAGACGATGACTAGGAATGCCTTGTTCTATACTGGTCCCGAACCAAGAATGTGGTAAGGTCTATGAGCTCATTTTCTATTTTAAGTACTATATTCTTGCGTCTTACTATACTCTGTTCATGTAGAACAAGTGCCTAAACCTGAAGAACAACTGTTCTAATTTAAGATTCCATTGCTATCATAGTTCAAAAAAGTGCTAGGCATTAATTGTGCGTTTTGCCACCGCCTTACGCTGTACTGACCAAAGCGCATGCTTATGCACAGTTATGCACAGATTAAGCGTAGTTATGCGCAATGCATTTTGCCAACGCCTAGAGCCTAGGTGTGCTTAAGCGCTCGCTTAGGCGCGCCTTTTTTTAACTATGATTGCTTTGCTCTTGTATCACTGTATTTACTCATACAAACTTATTTTTAAATTGAAGGATCCAATCGAAACTCCAATGGCACATCAGGTATGTTCACGCATGTTTCTTTATCAAGTTTGCTCTTATCAATAGCTCTGTTGATTTCAATTTCAATTGTGTATACTGTTGACTTCTCATTTCATGCACATTACTAGCATCACAACAGAGCCAACAGTGTTGTTGTACATGTAGACCCATGGTACCCATCTGAAATCTTGTTGTGCCGTGTAGTTTCCCACGCTTTGTATTCTTTCACTACTGCTATGTCTTGAACTGATATGATTTGAACTGTGTCTCTATTTTGATTTGGTAAGACAATGCAGTGACCATAGGACATAGATATACGTTTGTTTGATGCTTTTATTATGTACTAGTACTTGGCAATAGAATACTTGGTAGTTTAATCCTGTCCACCTTACTAATGAACTGGTTCACCGAAATGAGTTTCATATACTAGTAAATGCAAAACTTGTTATGTGTCTACTTGTTTCTTATTTTAGAATGCTGACAGAATATTGGGGAAGAGTGCCTTATTAAGCAATGGTAAAGGAAGTAATGAAGATAAGGTTCAGGATAGTGACACATCCTTATTGGTCTCCAACAAAGCTGATAAAACAGCTAAGGAAGACTATCTTGAAGACAGCGAGACAACCCCAAAGTCCTATCTTGGTTTAGTGTTCGAGTTATTGGCCACAACCACTTGCACAAGCTATTCAAACTCACTATCTGAATCAGTTCGGTTTCTTGAGTCTCAACTACAAGCTGAAAGGCATCGATCAACTATGCTGCGACAAGAAGCGGAAGGACTACGGAAGTCCCTAGAGCATTCAGATGCATACTTTCTAGTGCAATAACAAGCGTTGGAGGATTTTAGCGCCAAACAGGACAAAGCTAATAAGCTTGCTAAGCTTATTGCCACTATGGTGGATACCCAGGATAACGTTTCTTGAGCTCTTCTGAAGTTGTTCCAGGTATGCTCTTGTTTTGCTGCCACGTTTATTTGCACTGGTGGCCAATTTTGACAGCCAGTGTATGTAATATGCTGCTTTGTTCCCTATATTTGCACTGGTGACGAACTTTGATGCCCAGTGGATGTAATATGTGTAATAGCGGTAATAGGCCAGTGTTAATTGCTTGCTTATTTATTTCCTTATTGTCTTATTTAGTTGTTTGCTTGTAGTCAATGTAGTTCTTTTTCTGTGTTTTTCTATTGGCCACAATAGCCTATTTTTGGTAACTAGGCCAAAATAATCATGGCAACACACGGACTGTTGTAACCATGGGCCTCCTGCGGGCCGTATGATCCATGGGCCTTCTACAGACCGTAGGATCCATTGGCCTTCTATACGGGCCTTACGATCCATGGGCCTTCTATGGGTCGTAGGGTCCATGGGCCTTCTACGGGCCATACGATCCATGGGCCTTCTACTGGCCGTATGATCCATGGGCCTTATACAGGCCGTAGGATCCATGGGCCTTCTATGGGGCGTATCATCATTTTGCCAATCATGGTTCGTACTATCGTGGACCATAACGGGATGTTAATAGGCCGTATTTGATAACTCTATGAAAACAGCCCAACGGCTTTTTTTAACATGAAAATGACCCAATGTATTAACGGTTCACAAACGGGTCGACTGTAACGATGGGTTGAATTGGCCCACAAGCAGAAAATGACAGTAACGGGCCGTATGTAACCGAATGCTGCAAATGAGCCCAAGAATAAATGGGCCCTAAGAAGGCCGAAAGATAACTTGGGCTGGAAACGGCCCAATGGAATAATGAGCCGTTAATTGGTATAAAGTGATACACTATTCATTACGGGCTAGTTTCACCATGGGCCGTTAATGGGCCAAGAGTTACAAAGGGCCTCATATGGGCCAAAAGAAGTCATCGGCCACACATGGGCCGGAAGTTAAAATGGGCTGGAATCATATTGGACGGCCCAAATGACGCTACTGGGCCTAATTCAGAGAGGTCGTAATGGGCCCTGGGTTAGCGGGCTGTAAATGGGCTATATACGAACATGCCGTTAACAGGCTTTCCGTGGGCCAGACCGCCACCTTTTGACCAAGTCAAACGGGCCGACCTTTTCACAAGAATGGGCCTCTATTGGGCCGTGCCACGTGTCGCCGTATCATAGGCGCCTTCGGTCCAATGAGGGGATGACATCTATCCCAACGGTGAGCCGACACGTGTTTCCTCCAGCCAATGATGATTTTACACGTGGAAAATCCCCATTGGTCGGGGCTGTTAACAGGTTAACAGATCCAAAACCGGACCCGATAGCTTAATGCCGTTCCGTTACGGTGGATGCCATGTGCCGGTCACCCTTGACGAAAGCACTTCTGTGACGTGCGATTTATCGTCATGGAAGTGGACACTTCCGTGATGATAATTTTGGTAATGTCATGGAACACTTCTATGACAGCACAGGTACGACTATCTTGATTCTGTCATAAAACTGTCATGGATGTACATGCATGACAAAAAAAGCGCGCCCTACTGTGACAAACACGTATCATCACGGAAGTGTATTTTTTTTTGTAGTGGAGGCCAAAGACGAAGGCTCTTCCGACGGCAGGAGCGAGGGGCATGCCACAGAGGAGGCTGCCGGGGACGAGTCTGCCGGGGTTGAAGCCCTTTATGCCATAACAGCATAGGCCCAAGAAGGGGGATGAGGTTGAGGAAGCGGAGCAGACTGAAGAGGAGTGGCTTGCAGCGGGTCCTCAAGCCCTAGAACCAGACCTGGACCAGTATCCTCGCAGGCAGGCTAGCCAAGGAGCAGTGGCTGCTGCACCTGTGCCCGTCACCAAGAGGGTGAAGAAGATCGCCTCCAAGGGCGACAGGCCGGATGTGGCGCGTCGCCACTCTTGCCTTTCTGAGGCCAAGACCCCTCCCTCCAAGTGGCGAGCGGTCACAGGGGTCGACCCCAGCTCCCAATCAAGCTCAAGTTGCTCGTGCAGTTCATCCTCGCCGGAGCCCCCAATCCCTCGAAAGGGCTCAGAGTTGCCGGGAAACAATGCTCCCCCAATCCTCGAGAGGATCAAAGCACCCCCACCACCTATGGAGTTTGCGCTAGGCTCCATGCTCATCAATTCTGAGTAAGTCAAACACTATCTTTCCTTATCGAAGTGTCATGTACTTGTTGGTTTGTTGATCCAATATTGTTTGTCTTCCTTGACAGAGAGGAAGAAGAAACTCTCACCCACCGGGCCAAATGATCCAAGCAAGTGGAGCCGTCGGGGCCTTCGGAGGGCACGGGCTTGGCGGGAGGCAACACAAATGATCCAGCGTCAAGCCCCCGGCAAGAAGGTATGGGAGGTTTTTCCCACTAGGGGAGGCATGGAAGAACATGTCCCATCTCCTGCCAAGGAATAGGGGGAGATCATCCCGATCAAGGCTTTCTAGGAGGGGCCCACCTTGTACGATGATTGAGCCGAGAGATCCATGGTAAGGGCCTCCACGGAAGGAGCAACCCATGATGATGCTATGGTTACCGAGGAAGGGGGCAGTGGTCATGTCCTGGCTACCGATGTTGTCAGGGAGAGCACTACGTGCATATGAGTGTACAAGGGTCCGAATCATTTTCTAGGTTGCCTTGGCCCTCCTTTTATAGGCTAAGGGGTTACCACAGTGGTAAAACAGTCATTCTCTACTAATTAGATAGCCAACAGTGCTATCAGACCTAACTCTGGCAGTAAGGACAAAGCGCACTAAATGCACTGCTAGGTGTCACGCTGAGGATGTAGCTCGGCAAGCCTGCCGCGCCGCTTAATCATCTTCTATATGTCTGCATGACATGCTTCTGGACGGGTGTCATATAAGAAAATGCCCGGATTAAGAGATATGAAGTCTCCAATAAGTTCTACAGCTGTAAAATGGATGAGAATAGTTTTGTCAATGAACACATACTCAGAATGTCTGGGTACCACAACCACTTGACTCAACTAGGAGTTAATCTTCCTGATGATAGTGCCATTGACAGAGTTCTTCAATCACTGCCACCAAGCTACAAAAGCTTCATGATGAACTATAATATGCAAGGGATGAACTAGACTATTTGAAAGGATCGATATAGTTGACTAAAGGGGGGGGGGAGAAAATGATAGCAACTTAATCACTTGGGGGCGCGACACCACACTAATAAGTGACTTGCGTCACTGTGCGGTGGAGCAGTGGAGTCTTTGTCGGAAGATTCGCCCTTGGCGGCCCTGGCAAGCCTACCGGGGAAATCATGGGACTTGTTCTTGGTGAGGCCTCGACCTAACCGGGCTTACCTGCCCGATAAGGGAGATCTTTTCTTAGTGACATCTTGTTTCCTTAGCTTGCCTTGGTCTTCTTGATCCGCTCCTTGATCCCTCAAAGAGCTATCTCTTTGGTATGGAAGTTTGACTTGGATGCTTGGTGCTGCGAGGGGCGGAGGCCTACTGTCCGAGCACAAGTCAAGGGAAACGTACTGATGACCCACAAGTATAGGGGATCTATTGTTGTCCTTTCAATAAGTAAGAGTGTCGAACCCAATGAAGAGCAGAAGGAAAAGACAAGCGGTTTTCAGTAAGGTATTCTCTGCAAGCACTGAAATTATTGGTAACAGATAGTTTTGTGATAAGGTAATTCATAACGGGTAACAAGTAACAAAAGTAAAAAAAGGTGCAACAAGATGGCCCAATTCTTTTTGTAGCAAAGGACAAGCTTGGACAAACTCTTGTATAAAGTAAAGTGCTCCCGAGGACACATGGAAATTTCTGTCAAGCTAGTTTTCATCATGCTCATATGATTCACGTTCGTTACTTTGATAATTTCATATGTGGGTGGACCGGTGCTTGGGTACTTCCCTTCCTTGGACAAGCATCGCACTATGATTAACCCCAATCACAAGCATCCGCAACTATGAAAGAAGAATTAAGGTAAACCTAACCATAGCATGAAACATATGGATCGAAATCAGCCCCTTACGAAGCAACACATAAACTAGGGTTTAAGCTTCTATCACTCTAGAAACCCATCATCTACTTATTACTTCTCAATGCCTTCCCCTAGGCCCTAATTATGGTGAAGTTTCATGTAGTCGACGTTCACATAACACCACTAGAGGAGAGACAACATACATCTCATCAAAATATCAAACGAATACCAAATTCACATGATTACTTATAACAAGACTTCTCCCAGGTCCTCAGGTACAAACGTAACTACTCACAAATCATATCCATGTTCATAAGCAGAGGGGTATTAATATGCATTAAGGATCTGAACATATGATCTTCCACCTAATATACTAAATAGCATCAACTACAAGGAATAGTCAACACTACTAGCAACCCACAGGTACCAATCTGAGGTTTTGAGACAAAGATTGGATACAAGAGATGAACTAGGGATTGAGAGGAGATGGTGCTGGTGAAGAGTTGATGGAGATTGACCCCCTCTCGATGAGAGGATCGATGGTGATGACGATGGCGATGATTTCCCCCTCCCGGAGGAATGATTCCCGGTAGAATAGCTCTACCGGAGCCCAAGATTGGTCCTGCCCAGGTTCCGCCTCGAGACTGCGGCGCTTCGTCCCCAAAGCTTCCTTATGATTTTCTCCAGGGAAAAAGACACCATATAGCAGAAGATGGGCATCGGGGGCCTGTCAGGTGGCCCACGAGGCAGGGGGCGCACCTAGGGGGAAGGGCGCGCCCACCACCCTCGTGGCTGGTGGGTGCCCCCCCTCTGGTGCTTTATTAGCCCAATATTTTTAATATATTCCAAAACTGACTTTCGTGGAGTTTCAGGAGTTTTGGAGTTGTGCAAAATAGATCTCTAATATTTGCTCCTTTTCCAGCCCAGAATTCCAGCTGCCGGAATTCTCCCTCTTCAAGTAAACCTTATAAAATAAGAGAGAAAAGGCATAAGTATTGTGACATAATGTGTTGTAACAGCCCAAAATGGAATAAATATCGATATGAAAGCATGATGCAAACTGGACGTATCAACTCCCCCGAGCTTAGACCTGGCTTGTCCTCAAGCGAATGCCGATGAAAAATATGTCCACGTGTTTAGAGATAGAGGTGTCGATAAAATAAAATACGGAAATGAGGGTATCATGATCATTCTTAGAATAACAACATATATATTGTCATATGATTGCTAAAGTAACAATCCATTCACAATGTAAAGTATGAATCAGAAACTTCAGTGCAAACTAACAAACTATGATCTTGGTCATTGAAGAAATTGCAATTTATCATAACATCGGAAAGAGTCAATATAAGAGCTTTTCAGCAAGTCCACATACTCAACTATCATTTAGTCTTTCACAATTGCTAACACTCACGCGATACTTATGGGTATGAAGTTTCAATCGGACACAGAGAAAGATATGGGCTTATAGTTTCGCCTCCCAACCTTTTACCTCAAGGGTAATGTCAACAATAATATTTTATGAAAACCTACATCCAACACATAGTGCGCTTGCCAAACCATATATATATCAGGATCTTTCCAACACATAGTGCTTGCCAAACCATATATATATATATAGTGCACTATGTGTTGGAAAGATCCTGATAGGGTTTTATGTGTTGGAAAGATCCTTTGGCAAGCACTATGCACTTTTATGGTTGGATGCACACAATCTGAACGCAAAAGAATGTTGTCGGTGTCAAAACCGGCGGATCTCAGGTAGGGGGTCCCGATCTGGGTGTCTAAGGCTAATGGTATCAGGAGGCAGGGGACACGATGTTTTACCCAGGTTCGGGCCCTCTCGATGGAGGTAAAACCCTACTTCCTGCTTGATTTATCTTGATGATATAAGTATTACAAGAGTTGATCTACCACGAGATCATAGAGGCTAAACCCTAGAAGCTAGCCTATGATCATTATGATTGTCCTTCTATGGATTAAACCCTCCGGTTTATATAGGCACCAGAGGGGGCTAGGGTTTACACAGAGTCGGTTACAAAGAAGGAGATCTAACATCCGGATCGCCAAGCTTGTCTTCCACGCAAAGGAGAGTCCCATCTGGACACGGGACGAAGTCTTGAGTCTTGTATCTTCATGGTCCAACAGTCTGGCCAAAATATATAGTCCGGCTGTCCGGATACCCCCAAATCCAGGATTCCCTCAAACGTCACTTTATATTGCCACTTGTGATAGGGACCTTTATTATGCAGTCCTTCGCTTTTATTTCTTCCATATCACAAGCTCGTATAAAGCTTATTTTCTTCATACTAATAGATCATACATATTTAGAGAGCAATTTTTATTGCTTGCACCGATGAAAACTTACTTGAAGGATCTTACTCAATCCATAGGTATGTATGGTGGACTCTCATGGCAAAACTGGTTTTAGGGACGTTTGGAAGCACAAGTAGTATCTCTACTTGGTGCAAAGAATTTGGCTAGCATGAGGGGGAAAGGCAAGCTCAACATGTTGGATGATCCATGACAATATAACTTTTTCAGATATAAGAAAACATAACTCCTTATGTTGTCTTCCTTGTCCAACATCAACTTTTTAGCATGTCATATCTTAGTGAGTGCTCACAATCATAAAAGATGTCCAAAATATTATATTTATATGTGAAAACCTCTCTTTCTTCATTACTTCCTATTAATTGCAATGATGACCAAAACTACGTTTGTCAACTCTCAACAACTTTTATTCATCATACTCTTTATATGTGAAGTCATTACTCTCCATATCGATATGATCTTTTTATTTATTTTTATTTTTATTCCCTTGAGATCATAGCAAGATAGCAAAGCCCTCAACTCAAAACTACTCTTTATTATATATAGCTCACAAACTCGATTGCATAGATAGAGATCAAAACAAACTCAAAGCTAGAACATATTAAAACTTTTATTCTACTAGATCAAGATATAACCAAAAGGATCGAACTAAGGAAAATGGTAAAGATAGAAGTGTGATGGTCATACGATACCGGGGCACCTCCCCCAAGCTTGGAAATTGCCAAGGGGAGTGACCATACCCATGTATTTATGTCTCTTTCTTCGCAGGTGGTGATGATGGAGTTGTTGATGATGTAGGCTTCTTCCTTAGGTTATGCTTGAGCATAGAATTTTGCTCCCTTAAGTCATCGATCTCCTGCTCAAGGCTTAGTATCTTTTTACATAGTTCCTGTTTGTTTTCCTGCAAGAGACGAAAAGGGATAAAATCGATCTTAGGTTTGTTTTCTCTATCAGGGAGACTTGACTTTTTAAACTCCACATGCATGTCCCCAGGTTGAGGTAGTGGGACTTCATATTCATCTGAGCTTGTCTCCTCCTTTCCCTTAGGATCATAGTCCTCTTCTTCCTCCGTGGTTCAAGCACAATGCTCCGAGTCCCTGTAGACCTTGGGGTCTGCAAGGTAATCAGCCACATAGCTTTCTCCCTTCGAATCCTTGGACGATATATTACTATAAATCTGCAGCAGAAATAACTCAAAACGAAAACAGAGGATTTCGTTGTGGTACGGTGGTCAAAACCTTCAGGAGATTATATAATGAATTTTTACCGACCAAAAGAAGTATCATGCAAGAAAACGGAGTCCGGAGGGCACATGAGGTGTCCACGAGGCAGGGGGCATGCCCAGTGGGTAGGGCGCGCCCTCCACCCTCGTGGATGCCTCATGTCTCTTTCGAACTACTTTTAATTTTCCTAATTTTTTAAATATTCCAAAACGGAGAAAAATTGCTATTTGAGAAGTTTTGCAGTCGGTTTTACTTACCGTACCACATACCTATTCCTTTTCGGAGTTCGAAACGTTCTGGAAAGTGTCCCTTATGTACTCCTCCGGGGTTCAGCATCAATAACATTGGTTTAAATGTTTATGGGATTACCTGAGATATAATGTTTGATCCTTTGACCGTTTACCACCTTTGGATTTGTGCCTTCGACGTTGTTGATTTTTGTGGCACCGGAATGATAGACCTCCGCGATAATGTAAGGACCTTCCCATTTAGAGAGAAGTTTTCCAGCAAAACATCTTAAATGAGAGCTGTATAGAAAAACATAATCACCTACATTAAACTCACGCTTTTGTATCCTTTTGTCATGCCATATTTTAACTTTTTCTTTAAACAATTTGGCATTCTCATAGGCCTGGGTTCTCCATTCATAAAGTGAGCTAATGTCAATAGCCTCTTCTCACCGGCAAGTTTGAAATCATAATTGAGCTCTTTAATAGCCCAGTATGCCTTATGTTCTAGTTCGAGAGGTAAGTGGCATGCTTTTCCATAAACCATTTTATACAGAGACATACCCATAGGATTTTTATATGCAGTTCTATAGGCCTATAATGCATCATCAAGTTTCTAGGACCAATTCTTTCTAGATCTATTAACAGTCTTTTGCAAAATCAATTTAATCTCTCTATTACTCAATTCTACTTGACCACTAGACTGAGGGTGGTATGGAGATGCAATTCTATGATTAACATCATACTTAGCAAGCATTTGACGAAAAGCACCATGAATAAAATGTGAACCATCTTCAGTCATTAAGTATCTAGGGACTTCAAACCTCGGAAAAATAACTTCTTTAAGCATCTTAACAGAAGTGTTATGATCGGCACTACTAGTTGGAATAGCTTCCACCCACTTAGTAACATAATCAACAACAACTAAAATATGTGTATACCCATTGGAGGAAGGAAAAGGTCCCATATAATCAAAGCCCCAAATATCAAATGGTTCAATAACAAGTGAATAATTCATAGGCATTTCTTGACATCTACTAATATTAACAATTCTTTGACATTCATCGCAAGACAAGACAAACTTACAGGCATCTTCGAAGAGAGTAGGCCAATAAAAACCAGATTGCAATACTTATGTGCAGTTCTATCTCCAGTGTGGTGTCCTCCGTAAGCCTCGGAGTGACACTTGCGTAGCATCTGTTCATGTTCATGCTCAGGTACACAACGTCTAATAACACCATCTACTCTTTCTTTATAAAGGTGTGGGTCATCCCAAAAGTAATGTCTTAAATCATAGAAAAAACTTTTTATTTTGCTGGTATGTGAAACTAGGTGGTATAAATTTAGCAAAAATGTAATTAGCATAATCAGTATACCATGGAGCAGTATGAGAAGCATTTATGACATCTAATTGTTCATTAGGAAAGCTATCATCGATAGGTAGTGGGTCATCGAGAACATTTTCTAACCTTGACAAGTTGTCTGCAACGGGGTTCTCAGCTCCCTTTCTATCAATAATATGCAAATCAAATTCTTGTGGCAAGAGAACCCATCTGATAAGTCTAGGTTTAGTATCTTTCTTTTCCATAAGATATTTAATAGCAGCATTATCAGTGTGAACAGTTACTTTGGAATCAACAATATAAGGTCTGAACTTATCACAAGCAAATACAACTGCTAAGAATTCTTTTTCAGATGTAGCATAATTCTCTGTGCACTATCTAGAGTTTTACTAGAATATTGGATAACATTTAATTTCTTATCAACTCTTTGCCCTAGAACAACACCTACAGCATAAGCACTAGCATCACACATAATTTCAAAGGGTAAATTCCAATTAGGTGGCTGAACAATAGGTGCAGAAATCAAGGCTTTCGTAAGTATTTCAAATGCTTCTACACAATCATCATCAAAGGCAAAAGGGACATCTTTTTGCAAGAGATTAGTTAGAGGCCTAGAAATCTTAGAGAAGTCTTTAATAAACCTGCTATAGAAACCAGCATGACCGAAACTTCTTATACCTTTGATGTCCTTAGGACACGACATCTTTTCAATAGCATCTACTCTAGCTTTATCAACTTCAATAGCTCTTTCAGAAATTTTATGCCCCAAGACAATACCTTCACTAACCATAAAGTGGTACTTCTCCCAATTCAAGACAAGATTAGTTTCTTCACATCTTTGCAAAACTCGATCAAGGTTGCTTAAGCAATCATCAAAAGAAGTTCCATAAACGGAGAAATCATCCATGAAAACCTCAATAATCTTGTCATAAAAGTTAGAGAATATAGCAGTCATACATCTTTGGAAGGTAGCAGGTGCATTGCATAAACCGAAAGGCATACTTCTATAAGCAAAGGTACCGAAAGGGCAAGTAGAAGTGGTATTTTCCCGATCGTCTTTTGACACAGTATTGGAGAGAAACCAGAATAACCATCTAGAAAGCCAAAATGTGTATGTTTGGATAATCTTTCTAGCACATGATTAATAGAAGGTAGAGGGTAATGATCTTTTCTAGTAACTTTATTTAATTTGCAGAAATCAATTACCATTCTATAATCTGTAACAATTCTTTGTGGGATCAATTCATCCTTATCATTAGGAACAACAGTAATACCTCCCTTCTTAGGGACACAATGGACAGGACTTACCCACTGGCTATCAGCAACATGATAAATTATACTGCCTCCAGAAGCTTTAGTATTTCATTTCTTACCACTTCTTTCATCTTAGGATTTAACCATCGTTGGTGATCAACAACTGGTTTAGCATCTTTCTCCAATTTTATTTTGTGCTGGCATAGAGTGGGACTAATGCCTTTAAGATCGTCAAGAGTATATCCAATAGCAGCACGGTGCTTCTTCAGAGTTTTCAATAATTTCTCTTCTTCATGCTCTGAAAGGTTAGCACTAATAATAACATGATATATCTTCTTTTCATCGAGATAAGCATATTTAAGAGTATCAGGTAATTGTTTAAGCTCAGACATGGGATCTCCCTTGGGTGGAGGAGGATCCCCTAGGATTTCTAAAGGGAAATTGTGTTTCAAAATAGGTGCCTATTTAAAGAATACTTCATCTATTTCCCTTCTTTCATTCATAAACATATCATTTTCATGGTCTAGCAAGTATTGTTCTAAAGGACCATTAGGAGGCATGGCAATAGAAGCAAGACCAATAGTTTCATCTTTACTAGGCAATTCTTTCTCATGGGGTTGTCTATGAAATTTAGCAAAATTAAAATCATGAGACAGATCCCCTAAACCAACAGTAACAATATCCTTTTCTTAGTCTATCTTAGCATTAACAGTATTCAAGAAGGGTCTACCAAATATAATGGGACAAAATTCATTTTGTGGAGAACCAGGAACAAGAATATCAGTAGGGTATTTAATTTTCCCAGACAAGACTTTCAACATCTCTAAAAATCACAATTGGTGAAATAGTATCTCTATTGGCTAGCTTAATAGTGATATCAATATCTTCTATCTCAGCAGGGGCAATATCATGCATAATTTCTTTGTATAAGGAATGAGGTATTGCACTCACACTATCACCTATATCACATAAGCCATGATACCAATGATCTCCTATTTTAACAGAAACAACAGGCATGCCAACAACATGTCTATATTTATTTTTAGTATCGGGTCTAGCAATTCTAGCAGCTTCATCACAGAAGTAAATAACATGCCCATCAATATTATTGACCAAGAGATCTTTAACCATAGCAATACTAGGTTCAACTTTGATTTGCTCGGGAGGTGTAGGTGTTCTAGAATTACTCTTACGAACCACAGTTGAAGCTTTAGCATGATCCTTTATTCTCACAAGGAAAGGTGGTTTCTCAGTATAAGCAGTAGGAACAATAGGATAACTATTATAAGTAATAGTCTTTTCTTCAACTTTAATAGGTTCTACTACTTTCACTTCAATGGGAGGATGATATTTAAACCACTTCTCCTTAGGGAGATCAACATGAGTAGAAAATGATTCACAGAAAGAAGCTACTATCTCAGAGTCAAGTACATATTTAGTGCTAAAATCACGAAAGGCGTCGGTATCCATAAAAGATTTAACACAATCAAACTTAGGTGTTATACCTGACTCACCTTCATTGAGTTCCCAATCTTTAGAGTTGCATTTAATTCTTTCCAATAAATCCCATCTGAATTCAATATTCTTCATCATAAAAGAACCAGTACAAGAAGTATCGAGCATGGAGCGATCATTAAGAGAAAGCCGAGCATAAAAATTTTGAATAATAATTTCTCTTGAGAGCTCATGATTGGGGAATGAATATAACATTGACTTAAGCCTCCCCAAGCTTGAGCGATACTTTCTCCTTCACGAGGCCAAAAATTATACATATATAATTACGATCGCGATGAACCAGATGCATAAGATAAAACTTCTGATGAAATTTCAATTTCAACCGGTTATAGTTCCATGATCCAATATCATCACATAGCCTAAACCATGTCAATGCCTTTCCCTTCAAAGATAAAGGGAAGACTTTCTTCTTGACGACATCCTCGGGCATACCTGCAAGCTTAAATAATCCACAAACTTCATCCACATAGATTAGGTGCATATCGGTATGTAATGTTCCGTCTCCTGTATAGGGATTAGCTAATAGTTTCTCTATAATACCCAAAGGAATTTCAAAGTAAATATTTTCAGTAGGTTCAGTAGGTTGAGGAGAACTCTTTGCACTTCTAGTCAGGGTGAAAATACCCCAAACAAGCCCCTCAAAGGATTATCTTCCATAGTAACAAGTGACAGTAGATTTCAGCACTATATAAATGTTTCC
Source organism: Triticum aestivum (assembly GCF_018294505.1). NCBI lineage: Eukaryota > Viridiplantae > Streptophyta > Magnoliopsida > Poales > Poaceae > Triticum > Triticum aestivum. The sequence goes on from NC_057801.1 coordinate 385,467,734, forward strand.
TTACCAAATTCTACCTACCAAAGGCGCTTCACTCCCCGGCAACAGTGCCTGAAAAGAGTCTTGATGACGCACAAGTATAGGGTATCTATCGTAGTCCTTTTGATAAGTAAGAGTGTCGAACCCAACAAGGAGCAGAAGGAAATGACAAGCGGTTTTCAGTAAGGTATTCCCTGCAAGCACTGAAATTGTCGGTAACAGATAGTTTTGTGATAAGGTAATTCGTAACGGGTAACAAGTAACAAAAGTAAACAAGGTGCGGCAAGATGGCCCAATCCTTTTTGTAGCAAAGGACAAGCTTGGGCAAACTCTTATATGAAGCAAAGCGCTCCCGAGGACACATGGGAATTTCTGTCAAGCTAGTTTTCATCATGCTCATATGATTCGCGTGCGTTACTTTGATAATTTGATATGTGGGTGGACCGGTGCTTGGGTACTGACCTTCCATGGACAAGAATCCCACTTATGATTAACCCCTCTCACAAGCATCCGCAACTACGAAAGAAGAATTAAGGTAAACCTAACCATAGCATGAAACATATGGATCCAAATCAGCCCATTACGAAGCAACGCATAAACTAGGGTATAAGCTTCTGTCACTCTAGCAACATATCATCTAATTATTACTTCCTAGTGCCTTCCCCTAGGCCCAAAACATGGTGAAGTGTCATGTAGTCGACGTCCACATAACACCACTAGAGGAGAGACAACATACTTCTCATCAAAATATCGAACGAATACCAAATTCACATGCTTACTTATAACAAGACTTCTCCCATGTCATCAGGAACAAACGTAACTACTCACAAATAATATTCATGTTCATAATCGGAGGGGTATTAATATGCATTAAGGATTTGAACATATGATCTTCCACTGAATAAACCAACTAGCATCAACTACAAGGAGTAATCAACACTACTAGCAAGCCACAGGTACCAATCTGAGGTTTTGAGACAAAGATCGGATACAAGAGATGAACTAGGGTTTGAGAGGAGATGGTGCTGGTGAAGATGTTGATGGAGATTGACCCCCTATCGATGAGAAGATCAATGGTGATGATGATGGCGACAATTTCCCCCTCCCGAAGGGATATTTCCCCGGCAGAATAGCTCCGCCGAAGCCCTAGATTGGTCCTGCCCAGGTTCCGCCTCTAGACGGCGGCGATTCGTCCCGAAAGCTTCCTTATGATTTTTTCTAGGGCAAAAGACACCATATAGCAGAAGATGGGGATCGGGGGCCTGCCAGGTGGCCCATGAGGCAGGGGCGTGCCTAGGGGGTAGGGCGCGCCCTCCACCCTCGTGACTAGTGGGTGGCCCCCTTTTGGTGCTTTCTTCGCCCAATACTTTTAATATATTCCAAAACTGACTTTCGTGGAGTTTCAGGACTTTTTGAGTAATGCAGAATAGGTCTCTAAAATTTGCTCCTTTTCCAGCCAAGAATTCCAACTGCCGGCATTCTCCATCTTCATGTAAACTTTATAAAATAAGATAGAAAAGGCATAAGTATTGTGACATAATGTGTAGTAACAGCCCAAAATGCAATAAATATCGATATAAAAGCATGATGCAAAATGGACGTATCACATACACCCCTGTTTGTGTACCCCAACATTGTCATTCATTTCATCTTAATCAGCATGATTACTAGCAACTTCATCACAGATTTCATCACTAGTTTTATCAACAAGTAAATCATCATCACCTAGCAAATCATCTTCATCACTATCAAAATCAATATACTCTGGGTATGATACCTTGGGGCCTTTAGCCATGAAGCATCTTCTAATTCCTTCATTTGGTGAGTCAAATATGTCATAGGAGTTGGGTGACACTGGTGCAAGACCGGCAACACCTTCATCTTAAGTATATTCGGAGTTGGAGTGATAGCTTCTCTCGGAGTAGTTGTCCGAGTCGGAACTGGATACCCATTCACCAACATGAGCTTGATGTCTTCATCTTGTGTAGCTCTTTGATGACTTGTCCTTCCTTTCTGAATTCTTGCTTCTATGAGAGGGTCTTCGTTCATAACGACCATCTCTACTCCTTTTCTCTCTTGGAGGTGATTCATCTCTTCTACTTCTGCTTTTTGGCGAGTCTTCTCATTTCTTGTAGGGAGCCATACACTCGTTGGAGTAGTGTCCGAGTCTTCCACAATTGTAGCAATTACGATCATGACTAGAAGATCTTTTGTCGTTGTAGGACCTTGACTTGGAGCTTCTCTCTTTGCTTCTATTCTTGTAGAATTTGTGAAAGTTCTTCACCATTAAGCTCAATTCTTCATTTTAGACTTGCTTCTCACTTGATGTTGCAAGGGCATCACTTGAGGCTTTGTTAGCACCACTTGACTTATTGTGAAGCTCTTCCTTATCCTTGGGTGACATCTCATGAGCAACAATTCTACCAATGACTTCCGTTGGCTTGAGATCTTTGTAATTAGGCCTCATTTGGATCAAAGTACACGCGGTATCATATTTTCCATCCAAGGCTCTTAGGATCTTCTTGATGATGAATTTTTCGGTCATCTCTTCACTTCCTAAGCCGGAAATCTCATTTGTGATGAGAGCGAGCCTAGAGTACATTTCGGAGACTCCTTCACCATCCTTCTTGAACTTGTCAAGATGACTTTGAAGTAGATCCAATTTGGATTCCTTGACAGACTCGGTACGTCCGTGCATATCAACCAAAGTATCCCAAATTTCTTTTGCATTCTCAAGGCCGCTAATTTTGTTGAATTCTTTGGGGCACAATCCATTGAAGAGAATATTAAAAGCTTGAGCATTGTATTGCAACATCTTCAATTCTTCCGTGGTCGCCTCATGATCCGGTTCTTTACCATCTTTGAAAAAATCACCTTGCAAGCCAATACGCACCACAACCCAAACAGTAGGGTTATGACCAAGAATATGCATTTTCATCTTATGCTTCCAACTAGCAAAATTTGTACTGTCAAAATAAGGACATCTACGGTGATAGTTACCCTCGCTAGATGCCATAATCTCCTAGGTTGTGAAACCAAGGCTATGATCACCAAAGCTATGGAAATCAAGGATAATGCAGACCAAAGCTCTGATACCACTTGTAGGATTGAAAGTATATCTAGAGGGGGGGTGATTAGACTACTTGTCAAAATAAAAATCTATCATTTTCCCAATTTTAGTTGTTGGCAGATTTTAGCAATTAGCACAAGTCAAGCAATAAACCTCCACATGTAATTCTAAGAGTATAGCAGTGAAAAGTAAAACATTGCATATGAAGGTAAAGGGAAGGGTTTGGACATCTTGCCCTGACATAGATATTTATGCCTCACTCAGGTAGATCTTCATGAAGTAGGCGATCTCCTTGCCCTGACAAACTTCTTGGTTCAAATCCACATCACAACGGAGGCTCCCAAGCAACACCTAACCAATCTAGGAGACACCACTCTCCAAAAGGTAATAGATGGTGTGTAGATGATGAACTCCTTGCTCTTGTGTTTTAGATGATAGTCTCCCCAACACTCAAGTCGCTCTCCCACCGATTTTGCTATGGTGGAAGGGGGATTTGAGTAGAAAGCAACTTGGGGAAGGCTAGAAATCAAGGCTCAAAAGGTTGTAATGGAATCTCTTGATCTCAACACATGAGTAGGTTGCTCTCTCTCAGAAAATGGATGGTGGAAGTATAGGCATGTTCTGATGGCTCTCTCTCAAATGGAGAAGGGGGTGTAGGGGTATATGTAGCCTCGACACAAAATCGAACCGTTAGACACTTTTGACCCATCTCGGTGGAACTGATTAGGAAACTCGGTGGGATCGATATGTTGACAAATATGAACGTTAGGAATCTCGGTGGGACCGATTGGAACAACTCGATGGGACCGATGTGCTCGGGCTTAGGGAAACATCATCTCGGTGGTGCCGATTGCATCAACTCCGTGGGACCGAAGTGAAGCAATAAGCAACAGAGAATCTGCCAAGCCAACTCGGTGAGACCGATTGCATAAACTCGGCGAGATTGCAGCGAATGCAATAGATCATAGAGCGCTGGTAAGGCCATCTCGGCGAGACCGAGATCCGTATTGGTGTGACCAAAATATTAGGGTTTCTGGAAATGGCTATATCAATTAAACTCGGTGGCTCCGGGTAGAAAGAATCGGTAGGGCCGAGTTTGGGTTTAGGGTTTGGACATATTTGGATGGAGAAAGTGGCTGAGGGTTTTGGAGCAATATGACTAAGCACTTGAGCAAGTAGACCATTAAGCAACACCTCATCCCCTTTTAATAGTATTGGCTTTCTTATGGACTCAATGTGATCTTGGATCACTTAAATAGAAATGAAGAGTCTTGAGCTTTTGCCAAACTTTGTCCTTATCATTTTGAGGGGTCCACATCTCCTGTCCATGCCATGAAAATCATTGAACATCCTGAAATATTTAGCTTGAATGGATATTAGTTCAATGAGCTATATGTTGTTATGAATTACCAAAACCACCCGGGGATTAGTTGCACTTTTAGAGGGATGATGACTCCTCCTTGACACACACTAGCGATGGTGGTGATGGGCCCATGTGATGGAGCAAACTCTTTGTCATTATGTTAATCTGATGGTCGAATCCGTCATACATCACAACGACCTCTAAGAGGAGGTGGGACCGTTGCTGCAGCTGCTGCTGCGGTGTCTGGTCCTCATCATCACCCGAGGAGATCACGATCTCCTTGGTGGAGGATTTGGCCACCGTGGATGCCGAAGGGCCTTGAGAGTGAGGGTGGCGGTGCAAAAAACCAGCAGAGAAAGAGCTTCCACCAACTCTTCCTCCCAGCACAAAGCACCATGATTTCGGCATCACCGCTAGGCTTGGAGAGGAGGAGGGGCTCGAGCATGGTTACAAGTAAGGGGGGACGATGCTCGGGGAGGGGGAATGCGCCTATGCGTGTCACCAACGCACGGCTTAAATAGCCATGGCCAGACCAGCCAAAGGGGCAGTCAACCCACCTCAATGTGGCGCAGCGACCGAAGCTGTTTTCTCGAGACGAGGCGTCTGCATTGAAGCCGCGATGCCCGAGAGCTCACGCCCATCAATGATGGCAGCTACATGCTCTGGACCAGCATGAATGCGACGCAGCAAGAGGCGCGGGCGTTGGATGGAAAGCGCGGGAGAGGCAGGTGGTTTTTTGGATGGGCCAGCACAGTCAGAAGCGGGTGTGGCGGCGGTCCAGACGCCCGCAAAGGCCCCCCTAGTTTGTCTCGAGTTTGCGGGGAAAAGTACATCTGAACCGCCCAGTACACCAATACATGACCACATTGGATGGCACAACATGTCCGTACCGCGTGATTTTCGTACGTATGTGGGCGGTTTGAGGATCCGCATTGAAGATGCCCTTAGACATGTAGTGGCAAACAAACATAGTCCACATCGTTTAGTTCATGGATTTGCTATGAGACATTGATTTTATGTGTTAGAGGGATGACGACAGTACAACAATGGGTGAAGGCTTGGGGAGGGCGAGGCGGCAAAGTGGTTGCGGGAGCACCGTCATTCGTGGGGGAGGAGTCGGGAGGTTCGCTCCCAAAATTCAAAAAATGAAACCGATAAGGGCATCTCCAAGGCAGCCCCTTAAACCTACCGTAAACATCGAGATGTAGCTGTCCGAAGGCAATTTACCATCCAACACTGATGGTGTCCTGGACTAGCGTGATCCTAGCCATTGCTGTCCTAGTCCACGGGCTGAGCTGGCGACCCATTAAGGAGGAGGGACTTTGGAGGCCTCTAATCTGCCTCAACTAAAGACTTGGAGTGCACTTCAAGTATATCTGTTAGATTCGACATGTAATCCCTAGCTTCCAACCGACCATGTGTAACCCTAGATACCCCTGGTACCTATATAAACCAAAGGGTTTAGTTCATAGAGGATCATTCATTCATCATCATCATCGTACCCCTAGCTAGGGTTTAGACCACAAATCACGATCTAGAGGTAGATCAACTATGTACTTCGATACTCCCATAATATAAGAAAGAGGAGGACGTAGGGTTTTATCTCCCTAGTGAGGGCCCGAACCTGGGTAAAAGCATTGTGTCCTCTGTCTCTTGTTACCCATTGATCTGATCTCACAACTCGGGCCTCCTACCCGAGGTCTGCCGGTTTTCACACCAACATTGGTGCTTTCATTGGGAGCTTGTTGTTTGATCGCCAAGGGTCAATGGCTCATCTGCAGATCGATAGCAGTATTGGATGTGGTGACATCTTCGTCCCGGGCCAGCTTTTCTCCTTCAGCAACATTGTGCTACATGCCAATCCGACTGGCCATCTAGGCCGCGTCAAGAGCTTTGCTCCAAATCAACTCATCATGTTCGGAAGCCTAGAGTATATCACCGACGCTCAAGGTGATCTAGCCCTTTTAGGATGGACCCCGGATTAGTTCGAAGACCCTTCAACATCATGGCCTCGGAGTTGGCTTATGACAGGATCCTCGGGTCTGCTCTCTCCCTAGATCTTACCCTAGAGGTAGATCCAGTGATTGTCACATCCAGCTTAAACTTTGGGTCCTCAGGTGCTGGCTTTGAGTGAAGCTCGTCTTCGGACCCGGCATCAGCGATTGCGTTCTCAATGACTAATGTAGTTGCTACTCCCGCCTACCAGGGACCAAGCCCGAACGAGCAAGAGGATGGTTCTACGTCAAGTAGCCCGGACAAACTATTCCAGATCAGCCCTGCTTACAGCCAGGCCCTGGACACCGAGGAGATCTCGCAAATAAACAAGGTGCTGGATCGAATCTAAAACCTGGCGATCTCATCCTCCATTTACGACTAGATCGGATGTAAAGCCGATGATCAGGAATCTTTATTCCACCCACCACCCACCTAGTCGCCACGGTCGAGGACTTGACAGATGCGCTTGATTACAGCTCCAACGAAGCCACCGACATGGATAAAGATGTCTATGGTGATCTCTGTTGGAAAAGGCAGTGCCTAGGAGGCGCTTAGGCACGCCTAGGCGCTAGGCAATGGCCAAATGCCTCGCCTAGGACATAAATGGAGGTCTAGGCAGGGCAAGCAAGGAATTGCCTACCCAAGCAAGAAATCATGCCACATACTGCACAGATATTCCAAATGGGTTATATTCCAATGGTAGTAGATGGTAATTAACTTATTTATAAGTCCTAAACTAATATCAACACCCATAAAATAATCACAACTACTCTATGAGTAAAAACTATATTACCGCCTAGGCCGCGCCTAGGGCGCTTGGGCACCGCCTAGGCACTAGGCGAAGGCCAACCGCCTCGCTTACGCCTACCGCTTTTTCCATCCTTGATGGTGATTATGGAGCAAATCTATCCGCGGTCGTACCTTGTACTGGGAATTGGGCTGCAATGTCTACCAATGACATCTACATAGTCGACACTCCCAAGGATGACTCCAAGGACAAATCTAAAGAAAACTCTAGATGTTGCCGCCCAAAAAGGCGAGTGACTGGTCACAATGGAAGCAGAAGCATGACCAACACCTCGGGTGTCACTGATAATGGTGTTGCCCCGAACGCTGTTAAGAACCTAGGCGAGGACGTTCAAGCCTCACCCGACCAACAAAACAAGTCCACCGGAATGCCCGTGAAGGAAAATCTTGAGGAGATGGGCAGCTTCGATGATGGGTTGGACAAGGATTACCTCCCCAGATCCGAGGATGATGTAAGTCTTGGACCCAAAGATTTCATGGTGCCCACAAACCCATCGGAGCAAGCATAGTTTCAATGGCAGATAATTGCAATTGGGTAGAGCATGAAAAAGAAGACGAAGGAGCTATACACCCATGAAAATGCAGTCAATGATAAATGGGTAAAAATCCTTGCAGCTGAAGCAGACCTCGAAAATTGATGTGCGACCACCAAGTTGTTTCCACGATGTTGGCTGCTACCTGACTTCGATAACAAGGTAGAAGGTAACAAGATGCTAGCATACGGCCACACAGGCTATGCTGACCGCCCCCTGGAGGGTGATATCGGCCAACTAGGGTAACTAAGGAACCACCTGCTAAAACCTGCCCTCATGGCAAGAGTGCGATCGAGCACCCTGAGACCCTCGATCTGTGTGGTAAGCTACAAGCGAATAAGGCCCCTTCTCGATCCATTTACGGATCACGGGACCACACAACAGCCGGTTTGGAGGGCTATGATGCTTGGTCAGACAGGCACAAAAGAGCTCGGGAGCATACTCGAGTGAGGACCATGGCTCACGCCCGACAAGATGTGGCTTGCTATCGAGGACCCGCGCATCCAGTATGTTTCACAAACAAGGTCATGGAGCACCAGCTCCTAAAGGGGTTTAAGCCCATCAACATCGATCAATATGATGGAACAACAGACCCGGTTGTCTAGATAGATGACTTCGTTCTCCATATCCACATGGCCAGAGGTGATGACCTCCACACCGTAAAATACCTATCGCTTAAGCTCAAAGGATCAGCAAGGCATTGGCTCCATAGCCTCCCTAGAAATTTCATTGGAAGCTGGAGGAGCTTGAGGAGGTCTTTGGGGAAAATTTACAGGGCACCTATGTTCTCCCCCGAATGCCGATGACCTTAGCCATATAGTCCAGAAGGAGGGCGACTTAGCTCGCAAATTCTGGAATCGGTTCTTAACTAAAAAGAACCAGATTGTCGGTTGTCCCGACACCGAGGCAACTGCAAATTTCAAGCATAGCATCCGGGATGAATGGCTCACCCGACAGCTCCGGCAGGATAAGCCAAGAACCATGGCGGCTCTCACCTCTCTAATGACCCGCTTTTGCACGGGCAAGGATAGTTGGCTGGCCCGTAGCTTCCACATGAGTGACTATGGCACCTTGGAAGCACATGATGGGAACAACAAATATAGGCGCAATAGATACAAGCGCCAAAATAAGCACAACGGCAGCAACATCGAGGACCCAACATTCAATGTAGGTTAAATAGCTCACTGGCTAGACCCAAGAAGAGGCCCTTTAAAGGGAACAAGGACGGAGCTAGCGCCCTGGATAGAATCCTTGATAGGCTTTCTAGATTCATGGCACCTCAGATAATCCCCCCAACCACACAAATCAAAATGGCTGGGTGTTCAAGCAGGCCGGCAAAGTAGTATCCGAGGAGACAAGCAAGGGCCAATCTCGGAGCGACGACGAGGATGAACTTCACGGGCCCAACAATGGAGTACAAAAGCAGTTTCCCTCTAATGTCAAGGACGTGAACATGATCTACATCACACACATCCCCAAGAAGGAGCAAAAATGTGCACTTCAGGACGTCTATGCCTTAGGGCATGTAGCCTCAAAATTCAACCCATGGTTGGCTTGCCCAATCACTTTTGACAAAAAGGACCACCCGACCAGTATCCGTCATGGCGGCTTTGGTCCTAGATCCCATTGTTGATGGATTCCACTTAACCCACGCCCGCATGGATGACTGAAGCAGTCTGAACCGGTCAAAAAGATGGGCATTTATTGCCATGAATCAAACCCAGTAATAGCACATTCAAGGGTGTCATACCTAGCGTAGAGGCCCAATGCACTGGCGCCATAACATTGGAAGTTGTTTTCGGCTCCCTTGACAACTTCCGAAGCTAGGACTTGATCTTTGATATAGTCCCCTTCCATAGTGGCTACCACATGTTGCTTGGTCGCACTACGTTCGCCTGCTTTAATGTGGTGCCACACTACGCTTACCTGAAGCTCAAGATGCCTGGGCCCAATGGTTTCATCACCATTAGTGGCAACATGAAGCGCCCCCTTCAAATAGAGGAGCAGACAACGGCCTTCACAGCCAATTCCCAAGCAGCCGAGGAAGCGGGCCGACGTACAGCTCGGCTAGATCTACCAGGCTCCTGAAACTGTGTCCACATATTACTCCGGCCACTGGACACACTCGCGTGAATCCCAAAAAGGGACATGCACTAGCTTGCTCCCGCGTCCTGGTAACAGACTATGTACCTAGAGTACATAATTCCGCGCTTAAAATCCCTTGGGATTCGGGGAGCACAAAAACAAGGTGTGCCACCTCGGATCATCCAAACACACCCGAAGCCTGGCAATCTCTCCCGCACAATAATGGTCTGCTAGGAAGTATATCTCGGCAAGGTCAGGTTGTCACATACGGCTCAAGCCTCGTTAGCGGCCCCACTTTTTGGATGCGCCAAGCATGGCTTATGAGGAGTAGCCGACAGTCTTCAAAAAAGTCGTGCAACAGACAAGGAAGAGCCATACGACCCATTTATTAAAGCCCTATGTCACACTCCACCCCTTTTCCCCTTTTTTACATACTATTTGTATCAGTTATGGTTTGTCCATGTAAATAGCTCGGCATACAGGGCTAAACCCTCATGAATGGCAAAATATACCTATTTTTGGTCCTCACACAACTTTAAGTGTCGTTTTTCTTTGACCCTTGCCTCATAGCAATACAACAACCATTCAAAATATTTAGATGAGCTCGAAATTTCATCCATGGGCTCGGGTTTAAAATCGAGCCTATGTTCATGTCCGATACCTGTTCGGCGTCTCGGGTATTGCATTATATGCATTAGTTTCGAATTGTGATTTTTGTCAATGATTGGGTTGCCCGGATCTTGTGCTTGCCTCGTAAATTCCACTTTGTCCGGGTAGGAGTGTAAAGGGAGAACCAATGTGATTGTACTTCCAGCTCGAATGGTCAAGTACCTTAATGGAGAAAGCTGAAAATTGATTGTCATAATAAGTGCAAACTGCTCAGAAAGCAATTTTTCTCCCTTGGTGGTTTGGTAATTAATGTCAACATACATATTGTTGGACTAACACTTTTACCTAGTATGTTTGAGATAAGTTCAACAGTGCCATGGTAAGGACATGAGGATGTGGACCTTTTCAAAATGCTAAGCACAAAGATTGGCAAAGCTCCAAGACTCTACATTTTTGGTTAAGTGAACCAAGATCACATTGAGTCCATAGGAAAGCCAATACTATTAGAAGGGTATTAGATTTTGATCATGACTCAATTTCTCAAGTGCTTAGTGATATTGCTCCAAAAACGCTCAAATATTTCTCCACTACCATCTTATCTAAAACCCTAAAGTTGACCTCACTCCCACCGAAACATTCCTATCCGGACCCACTGAGATGATCCCTATACACTGCCATATGCCAAACCCTAACACTACGGTACAACCAAAATGGAACACGGGCCAACCGAGATGGCATGGCCAAGTTTCTGTAATGAAGTTGCTTCATTTTGGAATCATCGAGATGAACCAATTGGAATTTTTGAATTGAGGTCTTGCCTTAGCCATCGCACTTCGGCCCCATCGAGTTGGTATGATTGGTCTCACCAAAAACCCTAACGGTCAGGTCTTTTGCACTAGTCGGTGTCGCCTTGTTGGGTCCAAGACTTGCAACAGTTGAATTTTTTGTGCTGCCTATTTATACCCCTCCACCACCACTTATTCTCTAAGAGAGCCATCAGAACGAAACACAACTTCCACTACTCATTTTATAAGAAGAGAACCACCTACTCATGTGTTTACATCAAGAGATTCCAATCCAACCATTTGAACCTTGATTTCTAGCCTTCCCCAAGTTGCTTTCCATTCATTACTCTCATCCCCAAAGCCAAATCTGTGTGAGAGTGTTTGAGTGTTGGGGAGACTATCATTTGAACCACAAGAGCAAGGAGTTCATCAACAACAACACCGTCTATTACCTTTTGGAGAGTGGTGTTTCCTAGATTGGTTAGGTGTCACTTGGGAGCCTCCAAGATTGTGAAGTTGAACCGAGGAGTTTCTAAGGGCAAGGAGATCGCCTACTTCATGAAGATCTACCCAAGCGAGGTAATCCTTCGTGGGCATTGGCCATGATGGAATAAACAAGGTTGCTATAGGATCAAAAGTATGTCTAGACTACTTTACCAAATAAAAATCTATCATTTTCCCATTTTTAGTTGTGGGCAGATTTTAGCAATTATGACAAGTCAAGCAATCAACCTACACATGCAATTCTAAGGGTATAGCAGTGGAATTTAAAACATTGCATATGAAGGTAAAGGGAAGGGTTTGGAGAAGGCAAACACAATGGAGACATGAAGATTTTGGCGTGGTTCCAATAGGTGGTACTATTGTACGTCGATGTTGATGGAGACTTCAACCAACAAAGGGTAAGGGTTGTGTGAGTCCAAAGAGGGCTGCACCAACTAAGGGTCCACGAAGAAGCAACCTTGTCTATCCCACCATGGCCATCGCCCATGATGACTTGCCTCACTTGGTGTCATGGTTTCGTCATGGTAGATGTAAAGGACTAAGTTGTGAGGCCATCGCAACTAGGTGGTAGCTTGAACGGGGTTGGTCGGAATCGGGAGACACGAGTTACCTAGGTTCGGCCCCTCAAGGTGGAGGTAAAAGCGTACATCCTGCTTGATTGCTATTAATGATGATGATCTCGATTACAAGGGTGTTGTTTTGCTACCTCTATCTCAAGAGCTATTGACTTGTCCATCTTGGGGTGCCCTGCCCCTCCTTGTATAAGTTGAAGGGGCCGGCTTACATGTAGTGTCCTAGTAGGACTACAACTATTCTGTTTTCTATTATAAGCCAGATACTACTCCTTGTCTTGCTTCCCTTGTCAGGGAACTTTCCTCTTCTTGGACCTTCTCTGTGAGTCGGCCCTCCAAGCCTCTTTGATGAGCTGGCCTTCTGCTGGGTTGCACACTAGGCCTTAGGTCTTGTCGTCTCGGTCGACCCGGTAAGCGAGGTGATCCATGAGCCGCCAAGTGATGGGCTAGGTCATACCTCCTAGCTGGGTCAAACCAAGAGGAATATCCCCAACATTAGCCCCTAGGTTAGCTTGAATTTATTCATGCTAAGCTCCTAACAACAAGAATAATAAATACCTCAAGAAAAAATGGCTAGCTCAAAAGGACGCCTTTATTCAATGAACCAGCTTCTGAAGAATCTGAGTTCCTTTGTCATATCAACGAGTCGGCTTCACAATCAACTTCCTGGTGCATTTCGTTTGCAGGAAGATATTGGGAATAATAACACATACGTTATTGAGCCAGTTTCTTGTGCGTCGGCTTAAAAATATTTGCAATAAAAATCCTTCTAATATTGAGCCGGTTTTCAAATGTTTTGGCTTGTCGACGTAATCTTCCTGAGATGCGGAGTGCTTGGCGGGTCATTTGACGTAGTAAATAATTGTCGGCTTGTAGATATAGAGCTTGTCGAGGTTGTCGGGTCATGGAGGTTGATGTCGCCGTGTCATGGAATTGGAATCCTAGAAATGCCGGATCTTTTTGTCATATCAATAAGCCCGTGATGACCCACGAGTATAGGAGGTCAATCATAGTCCTTTCGGTAAGTAAGAGTGTCGAAACCAACGAGGAGCAGAAGGAAATGACAAGCGGTTTTTGATACGTCTCCAACATATCTATAGTTTTTGATTGTTCCATGCTATTATATTATCTGTTTTGGATGTTTTATATGCTCAAATATGCTATTTTATATTATTTTTGGGACTAACCTATTAACCTAGAGCCCAGTGCCAGTTTCTATTTTTTTCTTGTTTTTGAGTTTTACAGAAAAGGAATATCAAACATAGTTCAGACGGGATAAAACTTTCATGATGATTTTTCTTGGACCAGAAGACACCCATAGGACTTGGAGAGGGGGTCAGAGGAGTCCTGGGGGGCCCACAAGCCCTCAGGGCGCACCCTAGGGGGCATGCCCCATGGCTTGTGGACACCTCGGGAGTCCCCCAACCCTAATTTTTGCACAATACATTCCCAAATATTCCCAAACCATCAGAGGCATCCACCAAAATACTTTTCCGCCACCGCAAGCCTCTGTTCCCATGCGATCCCATATTGGGGCCTTTTATGGCACCCGGTCGGAGGGGGATTCGATCACGGAGGGCATCTACATCAACCCTACTGCCCTTCCGATGAAGCGTGAGTAGTTTACCACGGACCTAAGGGTCCATAGCTAGATGGCTTCTTCTCTCTGTGTGATCTTCAATACCATGTTCTCCGCGGTGTTCTTGGAGTTCTATCCGATGTAATATTCTTTTGCAGTGTGTTTGTCGAGATCCGATGAATTGTGGATTTATGATCAGATTATCTACGAATATTATTTGAGTCTTTTCTGAACTCTTTTATGCATGATTAAATATCTTTGTATTTCTCTTTGAATTATCTGTTTGGTTTGGCCAACTAGATTGGTTTTTCTTGCAACGGGAGAGGTGATTAGTTTTGGGTTCAACCTTGCAGTGTCCTCACCCAGTGACATAGTAGGGGTAGCGAGGGAAGTATTGTATTGTTGCCATCAAGGGTAAGAAGATGGGGTTTTCGTCATATTACTTGAGTTTATCCCTCTACATCATGTCATATTACTTAAGGCATTACTCCATTCTTATGAACTTAATACTCTAGATGCATGCTGGATAGCGGTCGATGTGTGGAGTAATAGTAGTATATATAGGCAGGAGTCGGTCTACTTGACACGAATGTGGTGTCTATATTCATGATCATTTCTTTGGATATCGTCATCACTTTGCGCTTTTCTATCAATTGCTCAACAGTAATTTGTTTACCCACCGTATGTTTTCTTTCAAGAGAGAAGCCTCTAGTGAAACCTATGGCCCATGGGTATTTTTCCATCATATATTTTCAGATCTATAAACTAAAAAACCCAAAAATACCTTGCTGGAATTTATTTATATTTACTTTAGTTTTATCTTTTATTTATCTTTTATACCTATCTCTATAAGACCTCACTCTTGTTCGTGACCGTGAAGGGATTGGCAACCCCTTTTTCATGTTGTGTGGAAGTGTTTGTTAGCTTGTGCAGGTGCATATATTGGAGACTTGCTTGTGCCTCCTACTGGATTGATACCTTGGTTATTAACTGAGGGAAATTCTTATCTCTACTTTCTTGCATCACCCTTTCCTCTTCAAGGGAAAAATCAACGCAAGCTCAAGAAGTAGCAGGATGAATTTCTGGCGTCGTTGCCGGGGAGGTCCTACATCAAGCCTACCAAGTACCTATCATAAACTCTCATCTCTTGCATTTACATTATTTGCCATTCGCCTCTCGTTTTCCTCTCCCCCACTTCTGAAACATTTTCAAAAAAACACAAAAATATTTGCCTTTTTATTTGCCTTCTTTCCGTAAGCCCTTTTGCTCGTTTGCTATATTTTCTTGCGTTGCCATGTGCCTTCTATTTGCTTGCATCTTTGCTTGCTAAAAATCTTTTGATATGGATCCACTTAAAGTCTTCTACTTGGATCATCTTCGATCCATATGTGCTCATGCTGGAACTCCAACTAGTTTAGTTGAGCGAAAATCATTAGATGAGCATGCTCATTTTGTGTGTCGTCGTTTGCCTGAAAAGGGGGGACTCTTATGGAATCAAATAAATTGTTTACTATACTATGCTTTGAATCTATGTGAAATTTATGGTTTTACTTGTTAATCGTAGAACCCTAAAAAACAACTTCCCTACCTACATGAGTTTAATGATAATGAAATCCTAACTTCTTATGCCAAAGGAGTTTATAGTTACTATGAAACCAACAAATTGAAGAATTTGTTGCTTTTAAGGGTGCTTATGAAGTTGCTTCTTTGATTGAAAAGTATGATATTACTCTATACAAATCTGAAAATTTTGACATACTTAAATATTGCTATGAAAACTATGCACATAACGCCTATGTTAAAGAATTTATTAAGAGAATGTCCGCTGCCTTGGAAGAAAATAATGATATGCATGAATCTATAGATAATTATGATTCTGTTGATTTGATTGAATTATCTCCTCTTGATGAACATGATGCTTTCTATTCTTATGGCCATGATGCCGATATTAATGATGCTTATGGAGATGAACTTGCTATAGTTCCCTATGATAAACATGAAATTATTGCTGTTGCACCCACACTTGATAGTTCCTGCAATGAAAAGCATGATTGCAATTATGTTATTATAAATTCTATTAATACTGTGTTAATAATATGCAAAACCCTAAGCTTGGGGATGATAATTTTGCTCTGTCCACCACTTATTGCAATGATCATGATTGGGGTGATAATGTTTCTTAGGATCTTGAAAAATTGTTTTAAGCCTATTGATGAATATAATATTGATAATAATGTTTGCAATAATATTGAAAGTGGGTTTGGAAGAGTGTCAACTTTAGGAAATAATGATCCCACTACTTTGGAGATTGATCAATCTTATGAAATTTTTGATAAAAGTGGGCTTGGAGAAGTAATGACTTTATTTTATGTTAATCGCACTATTTTGGAAGAGTGTCAACTTTGCATGCATGTGGATAATGAAGAGGAAATTTTATGTGGTTGGATTTGATTATGATCCTACATGTAATTATTATGAGAGAGGAACATATGGTTGTAGAAATTTTCATGTTACTAAATTACCTCTTGTTATGTTGAGATTGCTATTGTTTCTTTCTTCTTCCTTGCATACACTAGTTTTTGCTTGTCTTGATAATTTGTTTGCTTACAAAATACCTATGCATATGAAGTATGTTAGACTTAAACTTGTTTTTCACATGCCACATGATGCTCTCTTCGTGTTTCAATTGCTATCTTCCATGTTAGCATCATTAAAATTATCCATGCCTAGCTAAAAGGCTTTAAAGAAAAGCGCTTGTTGGGAGGCAACCCAATTTTTATTATGTGTTTTTTGTTTTTGGTTCTGTTCTTCAATAAATACACATTATTACCTCCGTAGTAATTATTTTTTGGTGTTTTAATTAGTGTTAGAGCCAAGTAAGACCTTTGGGATGGTCTATGGTGATAGTTGATTTGATCTTGCTGAAAAATGGAAACTTTTTCCTCGAGTAACAGAATTATTTAAATTCACAGAAGCATGATAAGATTCTGAATTTTTTACACAAGATTAATATACAAATTGTCCTGGTTGTCCTAATTTTCTAGATTTTTTGGAGTTACAGAAGTAAATGAAGTTTCCAGATTACCACATATTGTTCTGTTTTTTATAGATTACGTTTTCTATGTGTTGTTTGCCTATTTTGATAAATCTATGGGTAGTATCGGGGGTACGAACCATGGAGAAGTTGGAATACAGTAGATATTACACCAATATAAATTTTGAATGAGTTCACAACAGTACCTAAAGTGGTGATTTATTTTATTATACTAACGGATCTCACGAATTTTCTGTTGAGTTTTGTGTTGTGAAGTTTTCAAGTTTTGGGTAAAGATTTGATGGACTATGGAATAAGGAGTGCAAAGAGCCTAAGCTTGGGGATTCCCAAGGCACCGCAAGGTAATATTCAAGGACAACCAAGCATCTAAGCTTGGAGATGCCCTGGATGGCATCCCCTCTTTCGTCTTCAATCCATCGGTAAATTTACTTGAGGCTATATTTTTATTCACCACATGATATGTGTTTTGCTTTGAGCATCTTGTATGATATGAGTATTTGCTTTTCAGTTTGCCACAATCATCCTTGTTGTATACACCTTTTGAGAGGGACATGCATCAATCGTGAATTTATTAGAATACTCTATGTGCTTCACTTATATCTTTTGAGCTAGGAAGTTTGCTCTAGTGCTTCACTTATATCTTTTTAGAGCACAGTGGTGGCTTTATTTTATAGAAATAGTTGAACTCTCATGCTTCACTTATATTATTTTGAGAGTCTTAAACAATATGGTAATTTACTTAGGTTACGAATTTAGTACTAATATGATGGGCATCCAAGAGGCATATAATAAAAACTTTCATATAAAGAGCATTGAATACTATGGGAAGTTTGATTCCTTGCATATTGTTTTGAGATATAAAGATGGTGATATTAGAGTTATGCCAGTGAGTAATTGTGGATTGGTAGAAATACTTGTGTTAAAGTTTGTGATTCCCGTAGCATGCACGTTTGGTGAACTGTTATGTGATGAAGTCGGAGCATGATTTATTTTTTGATTGTCTTCCTTATGAGTGGCTGTCGGGGATGAGCGATGGTCTTTCCCTACCAATTTATCCCCCGAGGATCATGCGTGTAATACTTTGTTTTGATGGCTAATAATTTTTTGCAATAAGTATGCAAGTTCTTTATGACTAATATTGAGTCCATGGATTATACGCACTCTCACCCTTCCACCATTGCTAGCCTCTCTAGTACCACGCGACTTTCGCCGATGCATTAAACCCATCATGGATTATACGCACTGACACCCTTCCACCATTCCGTTTATTATGACACATACCATCATTGTCATATTGCTTTCACTGGTACAACAAGGTGCTATACAAACGGTTTTAACCCCTTTCCGCGACGGCATTTGGAATCGTCGCCAAGTGAGTGTGGGCGATAGGGGGTCCTTCCCACACGACCCAGAAACCGTCGGGGATAGGGAGCCAAGATGCATGTACAGTACTCCTACTCGTTCGTGCTCACATTGCCATTGCAGTCGGTATTCTGTAGTGCTATGTTTACGATGCGCGGCCCATCACAAACGGTTCACTATTATAGAACATGTATGATAAGCAGACTATCACACACATTCGCTTTTCCCAAACCGTATGCGATAACTAATTTAGAAGATTATCTAATCATCGTACGAGTGCCGGACAGGATTACGAAACGTCGGACTGTCGTAACATCATCGTACACAACAACTATCGCACACGCTATTCTATGGTGCAACGTTTACGATGCATACTTCATCAGAAATACTTCATGGTTGCGAATCATGTACGATAAGGCAACTATCACAAACGTCTAGTTTTCCTGCATCGTTTGTGATATTGTCTGACATCACACATGCTTTGCAAACGACAACTCTGTGCGTGCTTGCACATGTTTCCTCTGTGTGAAACGTGTGTCAGATTATGGTGTATATTGCAAATGTTTGTGTTTTACCAGTCGTGTGTTCCGTAACGACCTAGAGAGCATAATTTCACCGTAATTTAATTGCTGCTATTTCAAATTGGAACGGATTTGAATTTGATTTTGAATGTATGCTATAGCTTTATTCATATCCATCATGGTCAAACAACCAATGCATTATTTGATTCATAGGTACATATGTTCAAGAATTACATAAGAACCAAATAAAGAATGATGAACTACAGTTGTATATTTGTACTATTAAAGACGGTAAAGAAAGAGGCAAAATACATTCTGGCTGCTGAACAAGGTGAAGAGGAATGCCCATATTGTGCCCTCCTCCATGCAGAAGGCACACACGACTCTAGTCCAACCCCCTGTGATGGTCGACCACCCATCCTTCATAGTTTTCATGAAAACATCTAGATAATCATCGCAATCTAGTAGAAATACTTTAACCTATGCATGCCCACCAATCATGTAGTTTGAGAAGTAATCTTGGGTAAACTGCTTTGGGAACCACTGCAAAGGAAAAAGATTCAGACAATGTCATCTAACACAACTCATTATGGGAAGTAAAAAGAAGGCTGCAGAGTTCTTACTTACCATCCTGCAGTTCGCTGTTGTCTTGGATAAAGTGTAAAAAAATAGTTTAATTGCCATCTTTTGACCCATTTTACTAACAATCGTTATCAGCTTCCTCACTTGATGCTGGTTCATCGATATCTCATTGCCCCATACGCAGAAAGGGTCGAAGCGCGGATCTTTACCAATGACATATGTACCTAAAAGCACCAAGTTAATATTAGAAGCTAAACAACAATTGCACAATGATGTAGTACAACACTCTTTTATAATATCTTATAACATCCAATATAATCACATATTAGATGAATTAACATCTTATATCATGGGTCGGAAGGAGTTTATCGCATTCTTACAAATTGTCGGCTGATTAACTGATGTTGTATCCATGGGTTAGTGTCGGATATCGGGTTCCAGCAAAACCCTTAAGGTTTGAACTCTGGGGTGAGCGCGAAGATCTTCTCCCTACCGAAACACACCCACAGCCTCGCCACGATTCTAAGCTAGAACGATGAACAACACAAGAGACACAAGGTTTATACTAGTTCGGGCCACCGTTGTGGTGTAATACCCTAATCCAGTGTGTGGTATAGAGGTGTTCTTGTGGTGGCATGCGGAGGAACCTAACTTGTTCTTCTACTGGCTAGCCCTATATATAGAGGCCCTGGTCCTCTTCCCAAATATTGAGCGGGAAGGGATCCAACAACGGCCATTTCAAAAGGGGACAGCTAGTACAGGCTATCCTGACTAAAGGTGGTCTTCGACTGCCAAAGGCACTGGTGATGACGTCGTCTTGGGCTCCATGGTGACCTCCGTCCTGCCATCCTGCTGGTCTTGGTCTCGTTGCACCAATATGGAAACCTTTGCTTGATGCCTCGGTACTCCGCACTTGCGCTTGCCCCCTTTGCACCAAAGAGGAAACGAGGACACTGCACAGGCTGGCACCCGCCTAACACCCGCCTGGTCTCGATTGTCATGGCTTGCGTCATGAGCACCTCGCGAGGTACCCCTCGCCTTGATCTCTCCGCCTCCTCGTGAGCCTGCCTGGTGAGGCCGCCCCTGAGGAGGCCTTGCATCGTCCGCCCCGCGAGGCTTGGCCCCTAGCGAGGGTCTTGAACTTGGGTTGATGAAGACGGGTCGTACTGGGCCACTGGTTGAGCCACGCTGAAGGCCGCAGGCAGGCAAGTCTGGGGATCCCCGTTCCCAGAACGCCGATAGTAGCCCCCGGGCCCAAGGCGTGTTCGGACATGGCTTAGCAGCGAAGCCAAAGGGCAAGTGAGGAGCGCCGCGGGCCCCAACAGCCTGCGGCCTTGGTCGCCGCGTGGTGGTTGATTGGATGTGGGTGCCTCCGCTTCCGCATGCTGCCTCGGCAACTGCTCGATTTGATGAGTCCCTGATGCATGCAAAAAGAGTCATCATTACCTATGATCATGGAGGCCGACGGTTGGCCTCCCTCGGGCTATAAATGGGGAGGGGCGAAAGCCCCCATTGTCCATCTTTACTTGCTCCGCCTGCTTCTTCTTCCTCCTCGCTCCAGTTGCTTGCAGTGTCCCATGGCGCCCGTGAAGAGGTTCTCGGCCGCGGAGAAGGGGAAGGCTCGCCAGGAAGGGCCTGGCTCTCCTCCGCCCAAGCGCGGCCGTGGCCGTCCCCACAAGCATCCCGCGACCCCTGCCTTGGCTTCCCGTGGTCGCGGCGGTGGCCCTTCATGCGGTGGTGGCCGCCCATGTCGAGGCAGCCCAGTCGGTGGAGGAAGGCGTGCCATGGCTGCGCGGCCTCCCCAGCCGCGCTTCCACTCGGCATAGGTGCCGTCGGAGTTTGTTGTGTGGTCGGACAACTCGACCGGCAACTGGCTCCAGCTCCCTTGCTTCTTCGCCGGTGAACTGCCGGCCGCTGGCCCCGGCGGGCCCTGGCTGCAGGCAGACGGCTGCTGCAGCAGGGCCTCCTGGGTCGCGGTGGAGATCTCCGTCGCCGGGAACGTGGCCCTGTCCCGGGGCTGGCAGACATTTGCCCGCGTGCACGGTCTGGCAGGCGGTGCACTCTCCACTTCAAGTACGACGGTGATGCGACCCTCTACGTGATGGTGTTTGGAGAAGATGGCATCCGTGTTGGGTGCTGCCCTGAAGATGACGACAACGACGAGGGCGAAGGCGAACCTGCTCCCGGCGGCGACCATAACTCATTGAGCTTCAACGGCTCCTCTTCTGGTGACAGCTCCTCCAGCGGTGGCCGCGACCAGCCACCGCGCCGCCGCGCCTGCTTCAAGGGCGGTAGTGGGTCGTCCCGTCGCCGCGCCCCGGTGAAGCGCAAGGCGAAGTCTGACTGAGCTCGAGAGGATGACACAGATCCTTCCTCGTGAGCTGTCACGAGCCGCGCGTTGCTTTATTTCGTTTTCCTCCTTTTCCTACATCAAGAGAGAGACGTATGGGGCCCCGTGGGGGCGTGCAACAGACTATGATCCGTTAATTGTCGTGCTACACTCATTGTCCATTTGCTGTGTTATGGTGTTGTTGTTATGTGTGTGCGCGTAGGAACAACTTAGCTCAGGACGTTTGCAGTAGTTTCCGCCTCGTGAGGTACCTGCTTGAGGCCTCGCCGGGCGCCTTAAGAGCTGTAAAAAATCTGTTGGGAGAATCATTTCCAAATCTTGGTTGCGAGAATTGCTGGCCATGGCCCGGTGCTTTGTGTCGCGATGCCCGAGGTCCCGCTGTGAACTCGAACGAGAGAGCCTCGCGAAAATCAGGCGAGAGAGGGCTCATGAGGGTGCTCGCGCAGCCCCCTCGTGAGGTTTGAGAGAGAGAGAGAGAGAGACAGAGAGAGAGAGAGACAGACAAAAGCTGAAGATAGAGAACAGGGGCAGAAGAGGGCAAACAACACTAGAAGCAACTTCAATAAAGTCTCAAACAAGGGAGACAAGCCAACTGCGGAAAGCAAATGAAAAGCCGCGTTCGACACCTAGTCTAGTCTTTGACGTCTTCTCACTAGCGCGGAGCTAAGTGCTGCCACTGAGCGTGAGCGGGAGCCCCCGAGGACCGAGGGAGCAACTCCGGAGACTCCGGGGCGTGTACAACCCCAACTCATTATTTCATGAGAGTGTCACAGGCGGCGAGCTTCACAGGCACTGGGTCTTCTTTAAAGGCACCGGGCCTTTCTTTGGGCAGCGAGCTTCACAGGCACCAGGCCTTCTTTACATGCACCGGGCCTTTCTTTGGGCGGCGAGCTTCACAGGCACCGGGCCTTCTTCATAGGCACTGGGCCTTTCTTCAAGGGTAGAACTTCCGGAAGTGCTGAATGTTCTAAACGTTTGGGATGGGCACCCCTTCCTGAGTCTCTAGGCGCGCGGGCCAGGCCTGGAAACATGGACAACCTTGAACGGGCCCTCCCACATGGGGAAAGCTTATGCAGCCCTTCCCAGGAGAGCACCCGCTTGAGTACGAGGTCGCCGACCTCGAGAGTCCTGGGGCGGATGTTGCGGCAATGATACCGCTGTAGCACCTGCTGGTATCTTGCTGCTCATAGCGCAGCTTCTCGACGGTGCTCCTCCCCCAGCACGAGGTCCATCCCCCGCATGGCATCCTGTTGCACTTCATCAAACGCCAGGACCCGCGCGGAGCAACGCCTAACCTCGTGAGGGAGGACCGCCTCTGATTTGTAGACGAGGAAGAACGGGGTCTCGCCAGTCGTCTTGGTGGCGGTAGTGCGGATGGACCACAACACGGACTCGAGCTCGTCGTACTAGCCCTTGCCGCAGGCCTCCAGCTTCTTTTTGAAGGTCCTGGTTTTGAGGCCCTTCAGGACCTCTGCGTTGGCGCGTTCGGCCTGGCCGTTACTCCAGGGGAGTGCCACCGAAGCGTAGCATATCAGCGTTCCAAGGTCAGCACAATATGTTTTGAAGAGATTGCTGGTGAACTACGAACCGTTGTCGGTGATGATGCAATTAGGGACCCTGAATCGGCTCACGAGGCCCTTGATGAACTTGACTGCAGAACCAGCTGGGATGATGCGGACGGCTTCCACCTCCGCCCACTTGGTGAACTTGTCGATGGCGACGTAGAGGTAGCGGTAGCCCCTAGGTGCTCAAGGAAACGGGCCCAAGATATCCAGCCCCCAGACCGCGAACGGCCACGAGAGTGGGATGGTCTGCAGGCCCTGAGCTGGCTGATGGATCTTCTTGGCATGGAATCGGCAGGCTTCGCAGGCCTTCACCAGCTCGATTGCGTCGCTGAGTGCCGTAGCCAGTAGAACCCGCTGCGAAATGCTTTGCCGACGAGGGTCCGCGATGACGAGTGGTGTCCGCAATCTCCACCATGTATGTCAGCCAGCAACTCCTTCCCCTGTTCTCTGGAGATGCAACGCAGGGAAATGTCATTTGGCCGCTTCCGGTAGAGCTCTCCGTCCTGGATGCAGTAGGTCGTGGCCTGCCAGGCCACGCGTTTCGCATCCTCCTCTTTCTCTGGTAGCGTCCCTTGCATCAAGTAGTCCTTGAATTCCGTGGTCCAACATCCCTCCTAAGGCTCCAACGCTAGGAGTAAGCGTGCTCCCGAGGTTGGGCCACAGGCCGGGGCTCCTGTGGCAGGTGGCTGAGGGAGTTCCTCCCGAGGTTGCGATGTGCTTGACAGTGACGGCGCTACCGATGGCTTGAAGATCTGTTCCTCGAAAACGCCAGGCTCCTGTGGCAACCGCCTGGATGCCCTCCTGGCGATGTCATCAGCCTCTTGGTTGGTGTCGCGGGGCACATGCTGCAACTCCAGCCCCCCAAACTGCTTTTCTATCATGCGCACCGCCGCAAGATACGCTTCCATGTGCTCGTCCTTCGGCTCGTACACCTTGTTGGAGAAGTTGACTAGGAGATGTGAATCACCCTTGATGATGAGGCGCTTCACCCCCAGTGCTGCTGCAGCTTTCAAGCCTGCTATGAGGCCCTCGTATTCTGCTATGTTGTTGGAGACCTTCTCGCCATGCTGGAAACAGAGTTGCACGACCTAATAGAGCTTGTCCTGAGTGGGGGATATAAGCACTGTACCAGCCCTCGTGTCGTGCCACGAGAATGCTCCGTCGAAGTACATGACCCAACCATCTGGTGCCTCACTTCCAGGGGAAACTGACTGATCCTCGCCTGCTTCGCGCTCTGGCGCCTCTATCCATTCTACCACAAAATCTGCAAGTGCGGCTCCTTTGACGACCCTGGTTGTGCTGAATTCCAACTGAAATGCTTGCAGTTCAATGCTCCATTCGGCAACCCTTCCAGCAGAGTTGGGGCTCCTTTGTACCCTTTCCAGTGGGTAGGCCGAGACGACCTTGATGGGGTGACCTTGAAAGTAGTGCCACAGCTTTTGCGAGGCCACTAATAGAGCAAGCAAGAGCTTCTGAGGCATGGGGTATCGCGCCCTTGCATCCCGCAGCACCGTGCTGACGAAGTACACCGGATGCTCGACGAGGGTGGGTGCGCTGACGAGGTTCGTGCCCTCCGGAGGGTTAGGTGCCTCCTGACACGACAGCGCCCCCAGCACTTGGCCTCCTGGTGCGGCCTCTTCAGTCCTAGGGGCGTCTTCCTGCTGAGGCTGGTCTCTGTCTGCCGAGGTCGTGGTCTTCGCGAGGCCTTCTTTGTCTTGCGCTGCCGCGGCCGGGACCGTGACCGGTCGTGATGCAGCCTTGACCCGGCGCTCTTCCTGAACCGCCACTAGAGATGCACTGGTGGAGTAGGGTGTGGCGAAGAGGTAGAGCACTAGGGGCTCAAGAAGACATGGTGCCACCATCACAGGAGGGCTAGTCAGATACTTCTTGAGGTCTTGAAACGCTTCGTCAGCCTCCCGTGTCCATTCAAACGGGCCCTTCTTCTTCATCACCTTGAAGAAAGGCAAGGCGTGCTCCCCCAGCTTGGAGATGAAGCATCCTAACGTAGTTACACATCCGGCGAGCTTCTGCATTTCTCTGAGGGTTTGTGGTGGACTCATGTCTTCGATTGCCTTGACCTTGTCCGGGTTGGCCTCGATCCCTCTGTGGGACACGAGGAAGCCCAGAAGCATGCCAGAAGGAACGCCAAACACGCACTTCTCCGGGTTGAGTCGCAGGTCCACTTTGCGAAGGCTCACGAAGGTCTCTTCCTGATCCTGGATCAAGGTCTTCGCCTCCCGAGACTTCACCACAATGTCGTCGACGTAAGCCTTGTTGTTTTTCCCGAGCTGGCAGCCTAAGGCGATGTGCATCAGCTGCTGGAAGGTTGCGCCCATGTTGCGCAACCCGAACGGCATGCAGGTATAGCAGTATACCCCACATTGGGTCAGGAAGGCCGTCTTCTCCACATCTTCTACCGCCATATTGATTTGGTGATAGCTCGAAAACGCATCAAGGCAACACAGCATGTCGCACTCGGCAGTGGAGTCGACGATTTGGTCGATGCGAGGGAGCGGAACGGATCTTGAGGGCAGGCCTTGTTGAGGTTGGTGAAGTCGACACACATGTGCTCCTTTCCTCCCTTTTTCGGCACAACAATAGGGTTTGCCAGCCATTCGGGGTAGCGAACCTCGCGAATAACACCTGCTGCCTCTAGCTTGCGGGTTTCTTGGACGATCAAGGCCTGCTTCTGGGTGGATTGCCGCCTTGCTTTCTGCTTCACAGGGCGTACATTGGGTCACACATTCAGGTGATGCTCAATCACCTGCCTTGGGACCCCTGCTAGCTACTTGGGTTCCCATGTGAACACATCTTTGTTCGTGCGCAGGAACTTCACCAGCGCTTCTTCTTGGTCGGGGTCGAGGTTGGTGCCTATGGTGAAGGTGGCGCTTGAGGACCCGTCCTCCTCAACTGGTACCTGCTTGGTCTCCGCCTTGTCCTGGGTGAACAGCTGCTTCTTCTTAGTCGGTGCAGCCCCCTTGGCCCTTGAGGTGTCCGTGCCAGTAGGCTGCGCTGCCGCGGCTGTCTTGAGGGCGAGCTTGAGCGCCAGCAGAGCATCCTTGGCATCTCCAGCTACGATGAGGACGCCGCTGCTCCCAGGCATCTTCATGAGGATGTAGGACGGATGTGTCGGTGCCATGAACTAAGCCAAGGCAGGGTATCCGAGGATGGCGTTGTACGGGAGGCCGATGTGTGCGATGTCGAAGTTGACCAGCTCCGTGCAGAAGTTGTCGTGGGTGCCGAAGGTCACATGAAGGCGGATCAACCCCAAGGAGCTGGAGGAACTGCCTCCGACGCTCGAGAAGGGCTTGCTGGGTCGGAGCCGTTCCAGCGGTACATGGAGGAGGCTGAAGGCCTCCACCGAGAGCACATTGAGGCAGCACCACCGTTGATGAGGGTCCTGGTGACGGCCACCTGGCAGATAGTGGGCATGCCAAGCATTGGGAGCGCTCCCGAGCAGACGTTGTTGACGAGGTGATCATCCGAGTTGAAGGTCAGGTTGGCTTTGGGTGCACCCAACCCAGAGGAGCTCCTTGCCGCGCGAGGGCGGCGTCGATCTGGCGGAAGAATGGCTTGGCATGGCGGTCTCAGGGTGGCGCCTGCGAGCCGCCCAGGAGAGCTGTGATGACCGGGGGCACCGGCGCAGCATAGTGGGTGAGGAAGAGGTTGCGCAGCCCCTCCGAGGAGGCCACAGAAGATGTTGGCAGGTTGAGCAGCCAAATGTGTGGGACGCCGGTGAGGGCCATGGAAACCAGCTGTCCATGACCTTGTCGTCGCCTCCGGCCTTGAGGACGGCCTCTTTGTACGCCAGCAGGAAAGCCAGCGGATCCGCCGCGTCGTCGTAGCGTGGTGGCATCTCTGGCTTCAACTTGTGCGGCCACTGCACCTACCGCAAGGCGGGGGCCAAGACTCGGAGCCCCCGAGCCCTAGCGCTGGCATTGGCCACCGTCGCTGGAGGTGCATTGTCTGCCATGAGGGCGAAGCATGGTGTTGGTGGAGAGCGAGCCGACGGACGGGAGAGCTCCGGCGCACCCCTACCTGGTGCGCCAAATGTCGGATATCGGGTTCCGGCAAAACCCTTAAGGTTCAAACTCTGGGGTGCACGCGAAGATCTTCTCCCTACCGAAACACGCCCACAGCCTCACCCCGATTCTAAGCTAGAACGATGAACAACACAAGAGACACAAGGTTTATACTAGTTTGGGCCACCGTTGTGGTGTAATACCCTAATCTACTGTGTGGTGTGGTGGATTGCCTCTTGGGCTAAGGATGAACAGTACAAAGGAAGAACAGCCTCGCGAGGAGAGGTGTTCTTGTGGTGGCATGCGGAGGAACCTAACTTGTTCTTCTACTGTGGTGGCTAGCCCTATATATAGAGGCCCTGGTCCTCTTCCCAAATATTGAGCGGGGAGGGAGCCAACAACGGCCATTCCGAAAGGGGATAGCTAGTACAGGCTATCCTGACTAAAGGTGGTCTTCGACTGCCAAAGGCACTGGTGATGACGCCGTCTTGGGCTCCACGGTGACCTCCATCCTGCCGTCCTGCTGGTCTTGGTCTCGTTGCACCAATATGGAAACCTTTGCTTGATGCCTCGGTACTCCGCGCCTGCGCTTGCCCCCTTTGCACCAAAGAGGACACGAGGACACTGCGCAGGCTGGCGCCCGCCTGGCGCCCTTCTGGTCTCCATCGTCATGCCTTGCGTTATGAGCACCTCGCGAGGTACCCCTCTCCTTGATATCTCCGCCTCCTCGTGAGCCTGCCTAGTGAGGCCGCCCCTGAGAAGGCCTTGCATCGTCCGCTCCACGAGGCTTGGCCCCTAGCGAGGGTCTTGAACTTGGGTTGATGAAGACGGGTCGTACTAGGCCACTGGTTGAGCCACGCTGAAGGCCGCAGGCAGGCAAGTCTAGGGACCCCCGTTCCCAGAATGCCGACAGTAGCCCCCGGGCCCAAGGCCTATTCGGACTTGGCTTAGCAGCAAAGCCAAAGGGCAAGTGCGGAGCGTCACGGGCCCCAATAGACTTCGTCCTTGGTTGCCGCGTGGCGGTTGATTGGACGTGGGTGCCTCCTCTTCCCCATGCTGCCTCGGAAACTGCTCGATTTGTTGAGTCCCTACTGCATGCAAAAAGAGTCATCATTACCTGTGATCGTGGAGGCCGACGGTTGGCCTCCCTCGGGCTATAAATGGGGAGGGGCGAAATCCCCCGTTGTCCATCTCTACTTGCTCCGCCTGCTTCTTCTTCCTCCTCGCTCCGGTTGCTTGCAGTGTCCCATGGCGCCCGTGAAGAGGTTCTCGGCCGCGGAGAAGGGGAAGGCTCGCCAGGAAGGGGAAGGCTCTCCTCCGCCCAAGCGAGGCCGCGGCCTTCCCCGCAAGCATCCCGCGACCCCTGCCTTGGCTTCCCGTGGTCGCGGCGGTGGCCCTTCATGCGGTGGTGGCCGCCCATGTCGAGGCAGCCCAGTCGGTGGAGGAAGGCGTGCCGTGGCTGCGTGGCCTCCCCGGCCGCGCTTCCACTCGGCATAGGTGTTGTCGGAGTTTGTTGCATGGTCGGACAACTCGACCGGCAACTGGCTCCAGCTCCCTTGCTTCTTCGCCGGCGAACTGCTGGCCACTGGCACCGGCGGGCCCTGGCTGCAGGCAGACGTCTGCTGCAGTAGGGCCTCCTGGGTCGCGGTGGAGATCTCCGTCGCCGGGAATGTGGCCCTGGCCCGGGGCTGGCAAACGTTTGCCCGCGTGCGTGGTCTGGGCAGGCGGTGCACCCTCCACTTCAAGTACGACCGTGATGCGACCCTCTACATGAGGGTATTCGGAGAAGATGACCGCCGTGCTGGGTGCTGCCCTGAAGATGACAATGGCGACGAGGCCGAAGGCGAACCTGCTCCTGGCGGCGACCACAACTCATTGAGCTTCAGCGGCTCCTCTTCTGGTGACAGCTCCTCCAGCGATGGCCGCGACCAGCCACCGCGCCCGCTTCGAGGGCGGTAGTGGGTCGTCCCGTCGCCGCACCCTGGTGAAGCGCAAGGTGGAGTCTGACTAAGCTCGAGAGGATGGTGCAGATCCTTCCTCGTGAGCTGCCACGAGCCACACATTGTTTTATTTCGTTTTCCTCATTTTCCTACATCAAGAGAGAGAGAGACGTATGGGGTCCCATGGGGGCGTGCAACAGACTATCATCCCTTAATTGTCGTGCTACACTCATTGTCCCTGTGCTGTGTTATGGTGTTGTTGTTATGTGTCTGCGCGTAAAAACAACTTAGCTCGGGACATTTGCAGTAGTTTCCGCCTCGCGAGGTACCTGCTTGAGGCCTCGCCGGGCGCCTTAAGAGCTGCAAAAAATCTGTTGGGAGAATCATTTCCAAACCTTGGTTACGAGAATTGCTGGCCATGGCCTGGTGCTTTGTGTCGCGATGCCCAAGGGGCATGGACTGGGAGGGGTGCTCCCGCTGTGAACTCGAACGAGAGAGCCTTGTGAAAATCAGGCGAGAGAGGGCTCACGAGGGTGCCCCACGCAGCCCCCTCGCGAGGTTTGCGAGAGACAGCGAGCCAGACAAAAGCCGAAGACAGAGAACAAGGGCAGAAGACGGCAAACAACACTAGAAGCAACTTCAATAAAGGCGCAAACAAGGGAGACAAGCCAACTGCGGAAAGCAAATGAAAAGCCGCGTCCGGCACCTAGTCTAGTCTTCGACGTCTTCTCACTAGCGCAGAGCTAAGTGCTGCCACTGGGCGTGAGCGGGAGCCCCCGAGGCCCGAGGGCGGCACTCCGGAGACTCCGGGGCGTGTACAGCCCCAACTCATTATTACGTGAGAGAGTCACGGGCGGCGAGCTTCACAGGCACTGGGCCTTCTTTACAGGCACCGGGCCTTTCTTTGGGCGGCGAGCTTCACAAGCACCGGGCCTTCTTTACATGCACCGGGCCTTTCTTTGGGCGGCGAGCTTCACAGGCACCGGGCCTTCTTCACAGGCACTGGGCCTTTTGTAGGACCTTGAAGTATGTCTAGAGGGGGGGTGATTAGACTACTTGACCAATAAAAACTTAACCTTTTCCCAATTTTAGAGTTTGGCAAATTTTAGCTACTTTAGGACAAGTCAAGCAATCATCACACTATTCAAGCAAGCATGCAAAGAGTATATAGGTAGCAGAAATTAAAGCATGCAACTTGCAAGAAAGTAAAGGGAAGGGTTTGGAGGATTCCAACGCAATTGGAGACACGGATGTTTTTGGCGTGGTTCCGATAGGTGGTGCTATCGTACATCCACGTTGATGGAGACTTCAACCCACGAAGGGTAATGGTTGCGCGAGTCCATGAAGGGCTCCACCCATGAAGGGTCCACGAAGAAGCAACCTTGTCTATCCCACCATGGTCGTCGCCCACGAAGGACTTGCCTCACTAGCGGTATATATTCATGAAGTAGGCGATCTCCTTGCCCTTACAAACTCCTTGCTTCAACTCCACAATCTTGTCGGAGGCTCCCAAGTGATACCTAGCCAATCTAGGAGACACCACTCTCCAAGAAGTAACAAATGGTGCGTTGATGATGAACTCCTTGCTCTTGTGCTTGAAATGATAGTCTCCCCAACACTCAACTCTCTCTCATAGGTTTTGGATCTGGTGGAAAGAAGATTTGAGTGGAAAGCAACTTGGGAAGGCTAGAGATCAAGATCCATATGGTAGGAATGGAATATCTTGGCCTCAACACATGAGTAGGTGGTTCTCTCTCAGAAATGGTAAGTTGGAAGTGTAGGTTCGTTCTGATGGCTCTCTCCACGAATGAAGAGGAGGTGGAGGGGTATATATAGCCTCCACACAAATCTAACCGTTACACACAATTTACCAAACTCGGTGGGACCGATTCAACAGACTCGGTCGGACCGATTTAGTGAACCTAGTGACCGTTAGTGATTTTCGGTGGGACTGACCTGCATCTCGGTGAGACCGATTCGGTTAGGGTTAGGGCATAACGTAATCTCGGTAAGACCGATTACACAAACTCGGTGAGACCAATTTGGTAATAAGCTTTCCAGAGAGTTGGTCAGGTAAACTCGGTGGGACCCATTTGCTCTTTTCGGTGAGATCGAAATGTTACAAAAAGGAAATAGAGAGTTTACATTGCAATCTCGGTGGGACCGATCGCTCACTTCGGTTAGACCGAAACGTTACGAAGGGAAATAGAGAGATTACAATCCCATATCGGTGAGACCGAGATCCCTATCGTAAGACCGATTTGCTTAGGGTTTGTGGCAGTGGCTATGACTTTTGGAATCGGTGGCGCCGGATAGGAAGATTCGGTGTGACCGATTTTGGCTTTGGGTTTAGGTCATTTGTGGATGTGGGAAAGTAGTTGAGGGTTTTGGAGCATATCACTAAGCACATGAAGCAAGAGGCTCATTAACAACACCTCATCCCTCCTTGATAGTATTGGCTTTTCCTATAGACTCAATGTGATCTTGGATCACTAAAATATAAAATGAAGAGTCTTGAGCTTTTGACCTTGAGCCAATCCTTTGTCCTTAGTATTTTGAGGGATCCACTTTCATCATCCATGCCATGCCATTCATTGAGCTTTCCTGAAGTAATAGTCTTGGAATAGCATTAGCTCAATGAGCTATATGTTGTTATGAATTACCAAAACCACCTAGGGATAGTTGCACTTTCAATCTCCCCCTTTTTGGTAATTGATGACAACATATAGATCAAAGCTTCGACAAATGATAATAAGATTGAATAACATCGCTTTGAGAAGTATGTGATAAGCAAGAGCTCCCCCTAAATTTATGCATAGTTTAAGATTTGCTTTGGACTGCAAATGCACAATGAATTAGGCTTATGGGTTACTCTTCCATGTCACATACATCTTGGTGGAGCGCTCAAAATAATAAACATTGAATACATGCACTCATCACCAAGCATGGTGAATGATCACATAAGATAGATAGGATAATACCATCAAAAGTGTAGCTTATGATCAAACACATGATCATCAATGTCTCACAAGCATAGTATCTCAACCAATAAAAAGCAAACAAAGTTTAAAACACCAAATAAAGCAAGAGAGAACAAAAGCAACACTCTCTCTCTCGAAGCCTATGATAAATACATTTTTCTCCCCCTTTGGCAACAAGTTACCAAAAAGTTCATAGAAAATGCATAGTGCTAGATCGACTCTCAGGCTTGATCTTCTGGTGGTGGTGTCCTGATAACTCCAAGGACGAAGGCTTCAGTTGAAGTAGAGGGTGCTGGAGTGTATGCTGGAGCTGGTTGCACTAGAACTGAAGGGGCAGTAGCTGGTGCTGAAGTTGTTGCTCTAGTGTCTATCACTGGCACTGCAACTGACCTCTGGGCTTTGGGCACTCTGGCAAACACATTTGTGGTAGTCTTGCCCTGCCTCTCCTGCATATCATCCTGCAGCTGCTCTACAACTGACTGAATCTCAGTTACTTTGACATCAAGGTCATGGAATTTGAGTTCCATGATTCTGTCCAGGCTCTCCTGATTCTGAGTGAGGGTGGCCAGCCCCTTCTCAATCCTCAGTGTTGATGCTATCAAGTAACCAAGCTGCTCCTACTTGCTCTTCAAGAAATATTCAGATGCCTCCTCTTGAGTTGGCATCCTGGCAGCCTTCTCCTTGTTTGCCTTCTCCTTCTTCTCTTGAGCTTGAACTGATGTTGGATCATTTTCATTCATGACAACCTCATTGTCCTCAAAGTCTAGATAAAGTGGAAAGTGTTCCTTATCCAATTGATATTTCCCTGTGCCCATCTTTGAGTTGATCAATTCCTGAGTCTGAGGGGCATATCCATAGCTCCTCTTCTGATCTGCTGCAGTCCACTTAATGGTTTCAATCATCAGGCTCATGACTTTGAACTTTTGTGGCACATCAAACACATGCAACATGTTGATGGCATGCCCTCTGATCATGTTATGGTCACCAGACTTGGGCAACAAAGTATGCCTCAGAATCCAATTAATGGTTGGCAGCCCTGACAGCAGAAAATGAACTGATCCAAACTTGTGAGTCTCTACTGCCTTGTCTGGGATTTCCTTGTACATGTGAGCCATGGAATTGTGATCCATCTTCTTCTTTGCATAAATGTCCAGGTCATCCTCATTTTCCTTTGGGGCATTTATCAGACTTTCCCATTCTTCAACAGTTGACTGGTACCTTGTACCTTCAGACATCCAAACAATTCTTCCATCTGGGTAAAAATGTGTTGTGGAGTAGAATTGCATGATAAGCTCATCATTCCAGTGAGTGAACTTTTGTCGAACAAAATCAGCAACTCCACAAGCAACAAAGCTTTCTTGCACTCCAGGATGGTGCTCTTCATTGTCCTTGATGTAGGTCCAGTCGACCCACCTCATGTCACAAACTATGGGCTTCTTGTCCAACAGAATTGTCTCATAGAAATCCTGTTGTTCCTTCATATGGAACCTGTAGTCAACAACAGTCCTTCTCCTTGATGCATATGGATCTTCCATCCTCCACAGCCTCAGCCCTGAATCCTTCCTGATCCTCATGTCCTCAGCCACAGGATGGGCATCATTGTGGTCTGGTATCTTGGGCTTGAGCTTCCTTAGGACCTGACCTTCTTCATCTTCTTCTTCAGCAACATTTGGCACTGGGGCCTTCTTCTTCTCAGCAGCTGGAATACTCCTAGTATTCCTCTTTGGTACTTGCTTGGCCTTGGAGGCAGCTTTGGGTGCTTCCTTGGGCTTAGATGTTGCAGCCCCTGATCTGATTACATCACCCATAAGCTTGGGTGCCTTAGGTGCTGGTGCAGCAACCTCTTCCTCTTCTTCAGAATCTCTTCTCATAGAGGGTTTTCCAAGGACCTTGGCAGTTGTGGTTTTTGCTCTCTTCTTTTTCTTGTCCTGAGCACCTTCATCATCTGATTCTGTAAACTTCATTGTCTCTCCAGTGGGAACTTTCTGAGATTTGGAAGAAGTGACTTTCTTTGCAGGTGCCTCTTTGGGATCAGACTGTTCTGGCACTTGAGTTGACCTTCTGGCCTTGGTCATAGGTGTCCTCTTGGCAGGAACTTTCTTCTTCAGACCTGGCTTAGTGCTATGTGCAGAGCCATATTCCTTCTTGAGCACTACTTTGTTGGAAGTAGCCTCATCTTCTTCTGCATTATAGTCTTCATCCTCTGCGTTTGAAGTTCTCTTCCTTATTTGCATAAATGCAGCCTTAGGAAAATTGCTAGGAGTGCTTCTGCTCCCTTCATCTGTGGTTGAGGGACTAGTGCCCTCACTCAAGTCCATCTGCTCTTCTGACCTGTTCTGGCTGTCACTCTGGTCTGACATGCTGCAAAAAGCTGACTGCTGACCCTGTGAAGAGTTATAGATGAGATAGAGTGGATGAGCATCACAAAATGCAGAGATTTTTGCAAAAGAATGATTCAAAAATTCAGTTTTAGTTTTCCACAGAAAGCATTTCGGATCAACCGATTTTCAAACTCGGTGATACCGAAGCAGTTTTGGAACCTAAACTGATGATCTTGGTTAGACCGAGTCACAGTTCGATGGCACCGAGACTGCTAGGGTTTCATAGAATCCTCAAATCGGTCGCACCGATTAGTAATTCTCGGTCAGACCGAGAGTCACTAGCGCAATGGCATATGCCAAATCGGTGAGACCGAGTTTTTCAACTCGGTGGGTCCGAGATGGTTTCGGCGGAAACCTAACCCTAAAAATTTGAATCTCATCTAATCTACAGACTACTCTAGCTGGATAAGAGTGTTTCAATCGTGGCAAGATTCAATAAGAATACAATGTTCTAGGAATCAAACGTGGATAGCACAAAGATCAAGTCCATACCCTAACTTGGTAGTGGACTGCTACGGCGACAACGGCGGGGGAGAAATCCGTTGACGGCGGCAGAGACCAGTGACAGGAGGCTGCTGGCGACGAGGAGATGATCCGGAGACCTCCGATGGCAGAGCGAGCTATTCCACGGGCGAAGGGTTTCGGAGAAATTTCCAAAATTTTGCCCGTGACTATATATAGCCCGACCCTGCCGGTGTGACCGAGTGGAACAACTCGGTGGCACTGAGATGCATAACTGTGTATAGTTACAGCAAATCGATGAGACCGAAAAGTTCAAATCGGTTTCACCGAGATTGAAAACTCAGATCAACTTAATGATCTCGGTAGGACCGAAATGGAGGAATCGGTTAGACCGAGAGTCACAAAGAGGTTTTGGAAGTTTAAGTCTATGACGAATCGGGGACTCCGAGTGCTCCTCACACAGAGTGGTTTGAATGTGACTTGATCAAATTTTGTGATGTAGCATGAATAGAGTTTGAGACGAGAAAAGCATAGATAGCTAAAGAAGGTTCTTAGGCATTCTTGTCCATCCACTTGGTAAAAAGAAAAGAGACCAAACAATCAAAACAACAAGTGGATGTCCTTGAATGAGTAAAATATGCGCCAACATGCTCACACAATAAAATGGCAAATGAAATATGTGGCAAAGCATGCACAACCAATTCTAGCATCTATCAAACAATTGGCGATGACTAGGTCATCTATATATGAGTATATTGACTTAGGAGTCAAATGAGAACATTTGATCATAGGTCATACTCATCGTTTAAGCTCAAGTGGGGTTACCACTTTTACATAATGCATTGATGTGTTCACACCATTAGACTTGCTTTGACTCAATTCTTAGAGTTAAGCTCCCCCTAGATGTGAGATCCCCCCTTAGAGGGATGACTAACCTTGGGTTTTGTCGATGATGACTTCATGTAGGTGTTGAAGATGTGGATGCTCAATGTTGATGTAGATCATTTGGAGCAATCCTTTGGAGTGAGTTGCACTTTCAACTTACCTACATGGGTTAGTCCCACAAGGAGGAAACAACAATATCCATAGACATAGAGTGATGCACACACAAGATGATGTCCATGAAATCATTAGGTTACCTTGTCCCTTGCCTTACCAACATGAGGGTTTGTGACTCCTTGAACTAGTGCAAGATGTGGAAGTTGATTGCACTTGTTCTTGCCATAATGATATGAGTGAAGAATGTTGGCGGAGTCACCCTCAAGAACTTTCTAGTTCTTATTCTTCGGGATCCACATCATCTTGATGGGAATCCTTGGAGTTGTAGTTGTACTTGATGAAGTAGAACTTGACGTAGTCTTGGGAACCCACTTGAACGAGGCTTTAGGTGCTTCTTCAAATGCATCAATTTCTTCTTGAAGCTTGTCCTTGCCTTTGTTCTTGGGGTCTTGTGGTGGAAGATCATCTTGAGCTTGTGTTCCCTTGAAGGAAGTAGGATCATACTTCTCTTGTTGAGGAACAAACTTCGTCTTGGGGTATTGATCTTCTTCCCACTCAACTCCATTGGCATTGAACTTTCGTTCAAAACCAACACCTTGATTCTTCCGGTGCCTTCCTTGCTTGCATACAATTTCCTCGAGTTGCTTACTCCCGGCAAGGCTCTAGTAAACATCTTTCTCTATAATTCCCTTCAATAAGCTATTTTCTTGCTCAAGTGTAACTTGGCTAAGAGAATCATTAGTGGAATCAAGAGAACTACTAGAAGCAACAATATTGGATTTGACATTATTATTGTTACTACTAGAGGAAGTATCTTTCTTGTACTTGTTACTAGACTTGACTTGAGGCATGTAAGTAGATAACAGTAAACGCTTGGCAATGTAAGAAGAACTTTTCTTGCGGAGATCATCATTGATTGCCTTTAAGAACTCATGCTCTTGCTCAAGATTGAGCTTTTCAAAGCGTAACTTCTCATGAGCCCTTAAAAGTTCTCGATGATCTTCGAAGATAGTTTCATGAGCCAACTTAAGAGTGTTTAGTTCTTTAGTTCGAAGCTCAATCTTTTCCTTATCATTGTCATTCGTTTTATCTTGATTAGCATGATTAATTGATGTTTCATCATAGTATTCATCACTAGAGTTGTCAACAAGTAAATCATCATCCACAAGCAAGTCATCTTCATCACTATTGAAATCAACATACTCAGGATGTGTTACCTTTGGACCGTTGGCCATGAAGCATATTCCAACGCCTTCATTTGGTGAATCAAATATGTCGCAGGAGTTGGTTGACACAAGTCCTAGACCGGCAACACCTTCATCTTGAGTATATTCGGAGTCGGAGTGATAGCTTCTCTCGGAGTGATTGTCGGAGTCGGAGCCTGATACCCATTCACCAACATGAGCTTGATGTCTTCGTTTTGTGTAGCTCCTTGATGACTTGTCCTTCCTTTCTGAATCCTTGCTTCTCCGTGAGGGTCTTCGTTCATAATGATTATCTCTACTCCTCCTCTCTCTTGGTGGTGATTCTTCTCTTTTGCTTCTTCTTCTTGGAGAATCTTCTCTTCTTTTGTAGGGTGTCCTACACTCATTGGAATAGTGTCCGGGTCTCCCACAATTGTAGCAATTGCGCTCTCGACTAGAAGATCTTTTGTCATTGTAAGACCTTGACTTGGAGCTTCTTTCTTTGCTTCTACTCTTGTAGAATTTGTTGAAGTTCTTCACCATTAAGCTCAATTCTTCATTGAAGGTTTGTTTCTCACTTGATGATGTGGGGGCTTCACTTCAGGCTTTGTAAGCACCACTTGACTTGTTGTGAAGTTCCTCCTTATCCTTGAGTGACATCTCATGAGCAACAATTCTTCCAATGACTTCCGTTGGCTTGAGATCTTTGTAGTTTGGTATCATTTGGATCAACGTGCACACGGTATGATACTTTCCATCCAATTATCTTAGGATCTTCTTGATGATGAATTTTTCGATCATCTCTTCACTCCCTAAGCCGGCAATCTCATTTGTGATAAGAGCAAGCCTAGAGTACATTTCAGCGACACCTTCACCATCCTTCATTTTGAACTTGTCAAGCTGATTTTGGAGCACATCCAACTTGGATTCCTTGACGGACTCGGTACCTTGATGCATATAAATCAAAGTATCCCAAATTTTCTTTGCATTCTCAAGACGGCTGATTTTGTTGAATTCTTCGGGGCACAATCCGTTGAAGATGATATCACAATCTTGAGCATTGTATTGCAGCATCTTCAATTCTTCCGCATTAGCTTCACGGTTTGGTTCTCTCCCATCAAAAAATTCACCTTGCAAGCCAATGCAAATAATTTCCCAAACGGCGGGGTTATGTCCGAGAATATGCATTTTAATCTTATGCTTCCAACTAGCAAAATTAGTGCCATCAAAGTAAGGACCTCTACAGTGATAATTTCCCTCGCTAGACGCCATACTCTCCTAGGTTGTGAAATCAAGGCTATGACCACCAAAAGCTATGGAAATCAAAGCAAATGGAGACCAAAGCTCTGATACCACTTGTAGGACCTTGAAGTATGTCTAGAGGGGGGGTGATTAGACTACTTGACCAATAAAAACTTAACCTTTTCCCAATTTTAGAGTTTGGCAGATTTTAGCTACTTTAGGACAAGTCAAGCAATCATCACACTATTCAAGCAAGCATGCAAAGAGTATATAGGCAGCGGAAATTAAAGCATGCAACTTGGAAGAAAGTAAAGGGAAGGGTTTGGAGGATTCAAACGCAATTGGAGACACAGATGTTTTTGGCGTGGTTCCGATAGGTGGTGCTATCGTACATCCACATTGATGGAGACTTCGACCCACGAGGGGTAACAGTTGCGCGAGTCCACGGAGGGCTCCACCCACGAAGGGTCCACGAAGAAGCAACCTTGTCTATCCCACCATGGCCGTCGCCCATGAAGGACTTGCCTCGCTAGCGGTAGATCTTCATGAAGTAGGCGATCTCCTTTCCCTTACAAACTCCTTGGTTCAACTCCACAATCTTGTCGGAGGCTCCCAAGTGACACCTAGCCAATCTAGGAGACACAAATCTCCAAGAAGTAACAAATGGTGCGTTAATGATGAACTCCTTGATCTTGTGCTTCAAATGATAGTCTCCCCAACACTCAACTCTCTCTCATAGGTTTTGGATCTGGTGGAAAGAAGATTTGAGTGGAAAGCAACTAGGGGAAGGCTAAAGATCAAGATTCATATGGTAGGAATGGAATATCTTGGCCTCAACACATGAGTAGGTGGTTCTCTCTCAGAAATGGTAAGTTGGAAGTGTAGGTTCGTTCTGATGGCTCTCTCCACGAATGAAGAGGAGGTGGGGGGGTATATATAGCCTCCACACAAAATCTAACCATTACACACAATTTACCAAACTCAGTGGGACCGATTCAACAGACTCGATCGGACCGATTTAGTAAACCTAGTGATCATTAGTGATTTTTGGTGGGACTGACATGCATCTCGGTGAGACCGATTCCGTTAGGGTTAGGGCATAACTAATCTCGGTAAGACCGATTACACAAACTCGGTGAGACTGATTTGGTAATAAGCTTTCCAGAGAGTTGGTCAGGTAAACTCGGTGGGACCGATTTGCTCTTTTCAGTGAGACCGAAATGTTACAAAAATGAAACAGAGAGTTTACATTGCAATCTCGGTGGGACCGATCGCTCACTTCGGTTAGACCGAAACGTTACAAAGAGAAACAGAGAGATTACAATCCCATCTCGGTGAGACCGAGATCCCTATTGGTAAGACCGATTTGCTTAGGGTTTGTGGCAGTGGCTATGACTTTTGGAATCGGTGGAGCCGGATAGGAAGATTCGGTGTGACCGATTTTGGCTTTGGGTTTAGGTCATTTGTGGATGTGGGAAAGTAGTTGAGGGTTTTGGAGCATATCACTAAGCACATGAAGCAAGAGGCTCATTAACAACACCTCATCCCTCCTTGATAGTATTGGCTTTTCCTATAGACTCAATGTGATCTTGGATCACTAAAATATAAAATGAAGAGTCTTGAGCTTTTGAGCTTGAGCCAATCATTTGTCCTTAGTATTTTGAGGGATCCACTTTCATCATCCATGCCATGCCATTCATTGAGCTTTCCTGAAATAGTAGTCTTGGAATAGCATTAGCTCAATGAGCTATATGTTGTTATGAATTACCAAAACCACCTAGGGATAGTTGCACTTTCACCTTTCTTCAAGGGTAGAACTTCCGGAAGTGCTGAATGTTCTAAGCGTTTGGGATGGGCACCCCTTCCTGAGTTTCTAGGCGCACGGCCCAGGCCTGGAAACATGGACAACCTTGAACGGGCCCTCCCACATGGGCGAGAGCTTATGCAGCCGTTCCCAGGAGAGCACCCGCCTGAGTACGAGGTCGCCTACCTCAAGAGTCCTGGAGCGGATGTTGCGGCAATGATACCGTCGTAGCGCCTGCTGGTATCTTGCTGCTCGTAGCGTGGCTTCTCGATGGTGCTCCTCCCCCAGCACGAGGCCCATCCCCCGCATGGCATCCTGTTGCACTTCATCAAACGCTAGGACCCGCGCGGAGCGACGCCTGACCTCGTGAGGGAGGACCGCCTCTGCTGCGTAGACGAGGAAGAACGAGGTCTCGCCAGTCGACTTGGTGGCGGTAGTGCAGATGGAACACATCACGGAATGGAGCTCATCGTACCAGCCCTTACCGCAGGCCTCCGGTTTCTATTTGAAGGTCCTGGTTTTGAGACCCTTCAGGACCTCTGCGTTGGCGCGTTCGGCCTGGCCGTTACTCCAGGGGAGTACCACCGAAGCGTAGCATATCTGTGTTCCAAGGTCAGCACAATATGTTTTGAAGAGATTGCTGGTGAACTGCGAACCGTTGTCGGTGATGATGCAATTAGGGACCCCGAATTGGCTCACGAGGCCCTTGATGAACTGGACTACAGAACCAGCTGGGATGGTGCGGACGGTTTCCACCTCCGCCCACTTGGTGAACTTGTCGATGGCGACGTAGAGGTAGCGGTAGCCCCCAGGCGCTCGAGGAAACGGGCCCAAGATATCCAGCCCCTAGACCGTGAACGGCCACGAAAGTTGGATGGTCTGCAGGCCCTGAGCTGGCTGATGGATCTGCTTGGCATGGAATTGACAGGCTTCGCAGGCCTTCACCAGCTCGATTGCGTCGTTGAGTGCCGTACGCCAGTAGAACCCGCTGCGAAATGCTTTGCCGACGAGGGTCCGTGATGATGAGTCGTGTCCGCAATCTCCACCGTGTATGTCAGCCAGCAACTCCTTCCCCTGTTCTCTGGAGATGCAACGCAGGGAAACGTCATTTGGCCGCTTTTGGTAGAGCTCTCCGTCTTGGATGCAGTAGGCCGTGGCCTGTCGGGCCACGCGTTCTGCGTCCTCCTATTTCTCTGGCAGCGTCCCTTGCATCAAGTAGTCCTTGAATTCCGTGGTCCAACATCCCTCCTAAGGTTCTAGCGCCAGGAGTGAGCGTGCTCCCGAGGTTGGGCCACAGGCCGGGGCTCCTGTGGCAGGTGGCTAAGGGAGTTCTTCCCGAGGTTGCACTGTGCTTGACAGTGACGGCGCTGCCGCTGGCTTGAAGAGCCGTTCCTCGAAAACGCCAGGCTCCTGTGGCAGCCGCCTGGATGCCCTCCTAGCGATGTCATCAGCCTCTTGGTTGGTGTCGTGGGGCACATGCTACAACTCCAGCCCCCAAAACTGCTTTTCCATCCTGCGCACCTCCGCAAGATACGCTTCCATGAGCTCGTCCTTCGGCTTGTACACCTTTTAGGAGAAGTTGACTAGGCTTTCAAGATACCCTTGATGATGAGGCGCTTCACCCCTAGTGCCGCTGTAGCTTTCAAGCCTGCTATGAGGCCCTCGTATTCTGCTATGTTAGTGGAGACGTTCTCGCCATGCTGGAAACAGAGCTGCATGACATAATAGAGCTCGTATATAAGCACTGCACCAGCCCCCGCGCCATGCCGCGAGAATGCTCCATCGAAGTACATGACCCAACCATCTGGTGCCTCACTTCCTGGGGAAAGTGAC
Source organism: Triticum aestivum (assembly GCF_018294505.1). Taxonomy (NCBI): domain Eukaryota; kingdom Viridiplantae; phylum Streptophyta; class Magnoliopsida; order Poales; family Poaceae; genus Triticum; species Triticum aestivum. Next base: position 385,509,895 of record NC_057801.1, read on the forward strand.
CGGTCCTCGCCTGCTTCGAGCCCTGGCGCCTCTGTCCATTCTGCCACAAAATCTGCAAGTGCGGCTCCTTTGACTACCCTGGTTGTGCTAAATTCCAACTGAAACGCTTGCAGCTCAATGTTCCATTCGGCGACCCTTCCAGCGGGGTTGGGGCTCCTGAGTACCCTTTCCAGTGGGTAGGCCGATACGACCTTGATGGGGTGACCTTGAAAGTAGTGCCGCAGCTTTCGAGGCCACTAATAAAGCGAGCAAGAGCTTCTGAGGCATGGGTTATTGCGCCCTTGCATCCCGCAGCACCGTGCTGACGAAGTACACCGGATGCTCGACGAGGGTGGGTGCGCTGACAAGGTCCGTGACCTCCGAAGGGTTAGGTGCCTCCTGAGACGACAAAGCCCCTAGCACTTGGCCTCTTGGTGTGGCCTCTTCAGTCCCAGGGGCGTCTTCCTGCTGAGGCTGCTCTCTGTCTGCCGAGGTCGTGGTCTTCGCGAGGCCTTCTTGGTCTTGCGCTGCTGTGGCCAGGGCCGTGACCGGTCGTGAAGCAGCCTTGACCCGGCGCTCTTCCCGAACTGCCACTAGAGCTGCACTGGCAGAGTAGGGTGTGGTGGCGAGGTAGAGCACTAGGGGCTCGAGAAGACGTGGTGCCACCATCACAGGAGGGTTGGTCAGATACTTCTTGAGGTCTTGAAACGCTTGGTCGGCCTCCTGTGTCCATTCAAACGGGCCCTTCTTCTTCATCAGCTTGAAGAAAGGCAAGGCGCGCTTCCCCAGCTTGGAGATGAAGCGTCCTAACGCAGTTACGCGTCCGGCGAGCTTCTGCATTTCTCTGAGGGTTTGCGGTGGACTCATGTCTTAAATTGCCCTGACCTTCTCCGGGTTGGCCTCGATCCCTCTGTGGGACACGAGGAAGCCCAGAAGCATGCTAGAAGGAACGCCAAACACGCACTTCTCCGGGTTGAGTCGCAGGTCCAGTTCGCAGAGGCTCGCGAAGGTCTCTTCCAGATCCTGGATCAAGGTCTTCGCCTCCCGAAACTTCACCACAATGTCGTCGACGTAAGCCTCGGCGTTTTTCCCGAGCTGGCGGTCTAAGTTGATGTGCATCAGCCACTGGAAGGTTGCGCCCGTGTTGCGCAACCCGAACGGCATGCAGGTGTAGCAGTATACCCCACATGGGTCAGGAAGGCCGTCTTCTCCACATCTTCTACTGCCATCTTGATGTGGTGATAGCTCGAAAACGCATCAAGGAAACACAGCATGTCGCACTCGGCAGTGGAGTGGACGATTGGTCGATGCGAGGGAGCGGGAACGGATCTTGAGGGCAGGCCTGGTTGAGGTTGGTGAAGTCGACACACATGTGCTCCTTTCCTCCCTTTTTCGGCACAACAACAGGGTTTGCCAGCCATTCGGGGTAGCGAACCTCGCGAATAACACCTGCTGCCTCTAGCTTGCGGGTTTCTTGGACGATGAAGGCCTGCTTCTTGGTGGACTGCCGCCTTGCTTTCTGCTTCATGGGGCGTACATTGGGTCACACATTCAGGTGATGCTCAATCACCTGCCTTGGGACCCCTGTTAGCTACTTGGGTTCCCATGCGAACACATCCTTGTTCGTGCGCAGGAACTTCACCAGCGCTTCTTCTTGGTTGGGGTCGAGGTTGGTGCCTATGGTGAAGGTGGCGCTTGAGCACCCGTCCTCCTCAACTGGTACCTGCTTGGTCTCCGCCTTGTCCTGGGTGAACAGCTGCTTCTTCTTGGTCGGCGTAGCGCCCTTGGCCCTAGAGGTGTCCGTGCTGGCAGGCTGCACTAACGCGGCTGTCTTGAGGGCGAGCTTGAGCGCCAGCAGAGAATCCTTGGCATCTCCAGCTACGGTGAGGACGCCGCTGCTCCCAGGCATCTTCATGAGGTTGTAGGCCGGATGAGTCGCTTCCATGAACTAAGCCAAGGCGGGGTATCCGAGGATGGCATTGTACGGGGGGCCGATGTGTGCGATGTCGAAGTTGACCAGCTCCGTGCGGAAGTTGTCGTGGGTGCCGAAGGTCACATGAAGGCGGATCTGCCCCAGGGAGCTGGAGGAACTGCCTCCGACGCCCGAGAAGGGCTTGCTGGGTCGGAGCCGTTCCAGCGGTACATGGAGGAGGCTGAAGGTCCTGGTGACGGCCACCTGGCAGATGGTGGGCATGCCAAGCATTGGGAGCGCACCCGAGCAGACGGTGTTGACGGGGTGATCATCCGAGTTGAAGGTTAGGTCGGCTTTGGGTGCGACCCAACCCGAAGGAGCTCCTGGCCGTGCGAGGGCGACACCGATCTGGCAGAAGAATGGCTTGGCATGGCGGTCTCAGGGTGGTGCCTGCGAGCCGCCCAGGAGAGCTGTGACGACCGGGGGCGCCGGTGCAGCATAGTGGGTGAGGAAGAGGTTGCGTAGCCCCTCCCAGGAGGCCACAGAAGATGTTGGCAGGTTGAGCAGCCAAACGCGTGGGACGCCGGTGAGGGCCATGGGAAACCAGTTGGCCATGACCTTGTCGTCGCCTCCGGCCTTGAGGACGGCCTCTTCGTACGCCAGCAGGAAAGCCAGCGGATCCGCCATGCCGTCGTAGTGTGGCAGCATCTCTGGCTTGAACTTGTGTGGCCACTGCACCTGCCGCAAGGCGGGGGCCAAGACTCGGAGCCCCCGAGCCCCAGCGCTGGCATCGGCCACTGGAGCTGGAGGTGCGTTGTCTACCATGAGGGAAAAGTGCGGTGTTGGTGGAGAGCGAGCCGACGGACGGGAGAGCTCCGGCGCACCCCTACCTGGCGCGCCAAATGTCGGATATTGGGTTCCGGCAAAACCATTAAGGTTCAAACTCTGGGGTGCGTGCGAAGATCTTCTCCCTACTGAAACACGCCCACAGCCTCACCGCAATTCTAAGCTAGAACAATGAACAACACAAGAGACACAAGGTTTATACTAGTTCGGGCCACCGTTGTGGTGTAATACCCTAATCTACTGTGTGGTGTGGTGGATTGCCTCCTGGGCTAAGGATGAATAATACAAAGGAAGAACAGCCTCGCGAGGAGAGGTGTTCTTGTGGTGGCATGCGAAGGAACCTAACTTGTTCTTCTACTGTGGTGGCTAACCCTATATATAGAGGCCCTGGTCCTCTTCCCAAATATTGAGCGAGAAGGGAGCCAACAACGGCCATTTCGAAAGGGGATAGCTAGTACAGGCTATCCTGACTAAAGGTGGTCTTCGACTGCCAAAGGCACTGGTGATGACACCGTCTTGAGCTCCACGGTGACCTCCATCCTGCCGTCCTGCTGGTCTTGGTCTCATTGCACCAATATGGAAACCTTTGCTTGATGCCTCGGTACTCCGTGCCTGCGCTTGCTCCCTTTGCACCAAAGAGGAAACGAGGACACTGTATAGGCTGGCGCCCGCCTGGTGCCCTTCTGGTCTCGATCGTCATGGCTTGCGTCATGAGCACCTCGCGAGGTACCCCTCACCTTGATGTCTTCGCCTCCTCATGAGCCTGTCTGGTGAGGCCGCCCCTGAGGAGGCCTTGCATCGTCCGCCCCACGAGGCTTGGCCCCTCGCGAGGGTCTTGAACTTGGGTTGATGAAGACGGGCCATACTGGGCCACTGGTTGAGCCACGCTGCAGGCTGCAGGCAGGCAAGTCTAGGGACCCCCGTTCCCAGAACGCCGACAGTTAGAGTTAGTTTAAGCTAGTTCGGGCTCAAATAGCCCTAAATATATCCAAACATGAGGGCTAGTTTGAGCTAGTTGCATCTAACCCACCCAAAAAAATATCCAACCCA